>NC_092863.1:103958295-104036987 GCF_032062135.1 Pyxicephalus adspersus | reverse complement strand
AGAGAGAGAGAGAGAAAAGAGACAGTCAGGGGAATAAAATATCCAGCATCAACCAAAAAGTGTTATCTGAGTTCTAGTTCTGCTTCTAGTTCTAGAGCCTTTCCTAAAATTGCTTATGATTAGTTTTTGTGTCATTTCTTATTTAGCTTTCCTCACTTTGCTTGAGCCTGATGCTGTAGCTGGCACATCAGAGGTCATAAAAAATCTGCTGGTTTCTTACAGGGTCAGTTCCTTATTCCTTAATCCTACACAATGCACACAATGGAAGTTGACAGACCAGAAGGGGTGTGGGGGTAATCTGATGTGGTGGACGTAAAGAATGATCGCTGATATCAGGATTCAGCGATGTATAATAGTGATTTGCCAGAGCAGTAACCAACAGCAACCTTTCAGAAACAACAACTTCATAAATTATACTATGGGGAATTTAAAGCGGATTCATCAAAGTAGCTGTGCTGTGCTCATCCAAAAATAAACATCACACCAATCTACTACCGGGCAGCACCTAGCTAACCTCTTCCCTCTTTGTAGTACACCAAATGGAGATAAGTTCCTACAAAATTTAGGTGTGTGTTCCTGCAGACTCGTACCCCACCTGTAACTGCAACTTGCTTTTACTGCCGCTATGGTACAACAGACAGCTGCTTACTTAGTAAAATTTTGCAAATAGACTGCTGCTCGGCCCCAAGGGGGCCGCTCGAGACTGCTGTTCGGCCCCAAGAGGGCCGCTCGAGGCTGCTGCTCGGCCCCAAGGGGGCCGCTCGAGGCTGCTGCTCGGCCCCAAGGGGGCCGCTCGAGGCTGCTGCTCGGCCCCAAGGGGGCCGCTCGAGACTGCTGCTCGGCCCGAGGGGGCCGCTCGAGACTGCTGCTCAGTTGCTAGAGACTACTAGAGACTGCTGGATCCCAAGGGGCTACTGGGGACTGCTGCTGGGTCCCAAGGGGCTACCAGACTGCTTCTTAGTTGCAAGAGACTACTAGAGACTGCTGCTCAGTTGTGAGAGACTTTTAGAGAAGGCTACTCCATTCCAAGAGGCTTTTAGAGACTGCTGCTCAATCACATAAGATTTAAAGAGGCTACAGCTTACTCACAAAAGACTGCTAGAAACTACTTTCTAATTACAAGAGACTATTGCTTAGTTACAAGGCTAGCAACAGGTTATAGACTACTAGAAAAACCTGCAGAATTACTAGAGATTGCTGCTTAACCTAACTTTAGATGTAGTCAAGAAAAAAAGTTTTTTGAAACCAAACTTTGACATAGGTGGGCACAAGGGTCTGGAGCAGGACCACAACCGGAACCAGAACCATGGTCCAATTCACCCATTGTCAAGGAGAACTCCAGAACTCCAGTGCAATCTGAAGTCAATAATATACCAAAAACTCAACTAGTCCCTGGGGAGGAATCACAATTCTCAAGCTGTCACTGCGACTTGCAGAAACTTTCTTGCAATTACTGACAGGGCATGCTGGAACTTGCAGTTCCTGACACAAAGCCCAAGGATGGCCATGAAAGATACAGTAATACTAATATTTCTTCTCTCTCGTGGGTCCACTGTTCTGCTCATGACAGTTTTCAGTGTATTTACCCATTGCCTGAACTTGGTGGTCTTTTTCCAACCTCTGTAACTACACAGAATACTCTGCAATATTCCAAAGGATAAAAATAAAAGGGCGATAAAATAAACAGCGCTACAAGACTTTGTAGCCGTCACTAATGAACCAAACCGTACTAATACCATACAGAAAGACCCTCCGAGCAATCTTCATTTCCATTTCATGAATTCTTTAGATGTATTTGGCTGAATTACTAATGCCAAACACAGATTACAAGGAATGGGGAAAGCTGTATGAAAACCTCACATTTCCCTCCAATGGGTTAAATGGCTGCAACAGTCTCCGAGTCGGATCGGATTATATAAGGGGCAGTTACAGTATTCAGTCTTCAGATTCTCACACCTCCACAGAGGCAGGAACCCAATTTACCCAATGCACAATGTGCATGGCGGATATAGAAGAATTTGATGGTCTCACGTCGGCAGCCAGGTCCCGGCATCGTAGCCTCACCTGGGCACATCACTTACCTGGACAGCTTCAGACACTACAGCTTGTAAGAATAGACAGAAAAAGAAAGTTTTACTGCTGCTGCGGAGTCCAGGGCAGGTGGCACCCCACAGCCAGCCAGGCGAGCGGAGGCAGGTGAGGTTGCGAAACACTATAAAATATAAAATTGGAGACGGTAGAGAAAGTGGCTCGGTGATAGCTTTCCAGTCTCATGCCAAGCTGTCAAGCTTCCAGCCGTGCCCACTCCGCACACAAACCCATCACACCATAGAGAGATGGGCAACAGTCGCAACACCATTAGGAGGAGGAACTAATCCAGTTAATGTGCCATTTGACGGCCAGGAAATTTGCAGCATTTTGACAGCGGTGTCTTCCACAGAACACGGAGCGTGGAATGCGAGGAAAGCCACTCTGCTCCGCTCCTCCTCTCCAGCTGCCTCCTGCTTCCAGTCTTACTTATAGAGAAAGACGTCCCCCCTCCTCCTTCGAGTCACACATGTGTATGGAGAGAAGCAGGCACAACTGTCTGACATGCAAGAACAGTGATGGAACATTGCTATCCATCCCCTAAGCCTCAATCATTATGATGAATCCTCCCGGTCTCATCTTTAGTGACCTGAAACTAGTACATAATACTGGAATCTAAAATATTTCCCAGCCAAACCTTAATGAGACTCAGCATCCCTTCTATATCAGACTCCTTGTGCCTGATATATGAAGGCTCTCCAAGGCTGGAGAGGATACACCATCATCAATTAAGCTGGGTGATCCAGAAAACCTGGAATGGATTAAAAGTCACTTGCTATTTGTTAGCAAATGTTTTCAATCCCAGACCAGATCCATTCCAGGTTTGCTAGATCATCCATACATACATTTGTCACTTCATTCATCATCTTTGAGTATGTCATAGTTACCTATTCATCCATAACCTCAAGTTTGCATGCAGGAATATTTTAACATTTACAAATGAATGCAGCTTTTATTATAAATGAATGCAAGTCTTTATTATTCTATCATTCTTATTGATTTGAAAGACATGCAGGAAACTTATCTAAACTGATCTGGCATCAGCTTCCTGCAGTCACCCATACAACATAGCTCAGACTGGGGTAGGGAGATACAGCAGGAGCCAATCGGTTCACGATGTATGCCAAAAAGATGCCATGAAATAAACTCAGAACCCGAAATTTACCATTCACCTACACACAGGATTCTGGCCATCCATAGACAATAGGAGGAAAGGGCTGTGAACTCAGTGCCCCTGTTGTGAAATTAAAAGACTAATTGCTTCATAATAAAGTAGGCTACAATTGGGCTTGTTTTCTAGACTAAGTCCAATAAGAACCCAAAACACAGACATTTTTTTAAATGCTTAGTTAAAGCAGACCTAAACTCAATTTTTTTTAGTTTACATAAAAGGTAAACAACCTTTTTTTTAAATCCAGACAGAACGGGAGCACAAAGCATCCCAGGATACTTAGGTCACGCATCCGGGAGGCTCTTGGCTTTTTTTTCTGCACATGCCCAAGATATGGAGCTCTTCATTAGAATTAAAACAAAAAAATCTCATCTCACACATGCGCAGGGAGATCAGTAATCTTTTTACCCATCTACCCCACCCAATCTCACGCCTGCACAGTGCTAGATCAGGTGACCTAGGAAGAAGAACCCGGAAGAAGAGAGAAGAAGAAGTCAGCGTCCGGCGCTTTGTCTCTTCCCTGCACGCTAGGCCGAAGACTGATACTGGGACGACGCAGGACCCAAATAAAGAAACTTTCCAACGCATAGAGGGATCTGTGGGATTAAAGGAAGTGTGTTCTTTTTTTTAATTTAAGGTTTTTCTATAACATAAAACTGTATTTATTTGCAAAGTGACGGACTTTGCTAGAATGTTTGATTATTGCAAGAGTTGATACCCTAGCACAGCCTCCTCCTTTCATGAATACCATGGCCTTCCCCTTATCTGGGAGTGTCTACCTGCTGTCTATGTTGGCCCAGCTCCCCCACTCCTCACCTCCCTGTATAACCTATATGAAGCTACTAGTGTAAGAAAAAAACATCACATTCAAGATGGTAGCAACCAGCAACAGTTGTGGCGCTCTTGGGATTTAAGGGATAAAATATACAAACACACACATAGTATTATTTGTTAATCTAATGCAAGAATGTTAATCTTTAATGGTCTTTAATAATCTTAGGTCAAGATTTCTGGTGAAATACTTTTCTTTTTTCACAGAATTTTCGTTCATTTTTCATTTTTCGGATTAGATGATTTGTTAGACAAAACTTTTGAGTAACAATTCCATTTACAATCAATATGTGGACAGAAAGTGGACTATTGGTTGACCATTATAATAAAATCAATGCTTCTTTTTATTTTGCGATCAATATTTGGGTTACATAATTGTAATCGATCATAACTCCTTTTTACTTAACTCTTATTTGAGCACCAGTGGGTGTGTCTGATTGATAAAATAATCTTTTAATGACTTTTGAATCAGTAATATGGAACAATACGATGAGTGCAGCACCGTTCAATATTTAAATCAATAATAATTACTTGTGATTCCTCTCCCACCCCACAACCCTAAAATGTCTACGGACTGACTTCGCTGAACCCAACCCACAGACATTAGGTCTAAATAGGAACCTGTAGTTCATACAGGGGCCACTTTGCCCATTATGAGGAAATCTCACTATTGGCCTTTGATCTGCACATGTCCTGTGCCCATTATCAACCGCCCCCATTATCCATGCACTGAGTGGCCAGGTCTTTACACCTTTTGTGCCCATTAGGATATTGGGTCTGTACACCTGCTGTGCCCATTATGTGAGGCTCCCACCATCCGTGCACTAAAACCCCGGGTCTACACACCTCAGTCACACGTGTCAATTATGAGGTGCCCCATTATCCATGTACCGAATGCCCGTCCCTGTACACCTGCTGTGCCCACATCCATGCACTCAGGACACCTGCTAAAGACAACTTATATACTATGGTAAAGCTTACATTTTATTGGTAATGGTGACTAAGGATTACCTCCTAAATAATCCTCACTAATGTAAAATATAAATCTTGATACCCAATATTTACCCCCATACAGGCACCTAAACCTATTGATCATAATCCTAATCTGATCCCTTGTAAAATCCCTATCACTCCCCTAATTTGCTGGGAATCTGCGGTTGTTATGTCTTTGGGGATAGGGAACTATTAATCAGCATTGCAGTGATTTCCAATATTGATAAGCGAGATCCCCTCACAAGACATGCATTGTCCACCATATTTTAAACAATGAATATCAGATTTGTAGATTGTCTGTACATTCACACACAACCTGTTTGCCTGATTTATAAAGAACAATCCTTATGTTCCCTCAATTAAATATTCACATTTAAATTTTTGCCATCTTTGATTTAGACATTTTCAGCACTCACTTGCTACAGTGAACTTACAAATCCAATAACAGAGATTCGCTGCTTGCACATTCACCAAAGAAATACTGATTCAATATGTGTGTGTGTGTGTGTGTGTGTGTGTGTATATATATACACACACACACACACACATATATATATACATATACATATACACACACACACACACACACACACACACACACACACACACACAGATATATAGATATATATACACACATATATATATATATATATATGAACCTAAATGATGACAAATGAATGCACCTGAACTGGCCCAGTCCTAACAAATAATTTGTATGTACATTAGATTTCCTCCCAAAATAAAGGGCAATGGTACTGACCCTAACAAGGGCGATTTAAAATGCCACTGCCGACCCGTACATCCCTCCTCCCTTCATTAGTGCAAATGTCACTATATGATCTGTAATGAGGAGCTACAAACACCTCCCCCTTGGTCGTTGTGCAATAGAGACCTGGATCTGAGGACAATATCAGTATCATCAGTCCATCGCCGAGAGCAATAAAACATTATTATAATTCTATTATTGGAGACAAAAAAAATTCAAATGACACTGAAAGGATGGTTGTGGCTATTGTGGCTGAATTTAGGATGAGGACGGGATAGGGTTTGTTCTTTGTAGGATAAGGATGGGAAATTGTTCTTTTTAGGATGAGGATGGGTTAGGGATTGTTCTTTTTAGGATGAGGACGGGATAGGGATTGTTCTTTTTAAGGATAAGGATGGGTTAGGGATTGTTCTTTTTAGGATGAGGACAGGATAGGGATTGTTCTTTTTAGAATGAGCACAGGATAGGGATTGTTCTTTTTAGAATGAGCACAGGATAGGGATTGTTCTTTTTTAGGATGAGGATAAGATAGGGATTGTACTCTTTGGAATGAGGATGGTTCTTTTTAGGATGAGGAAGGGCTAGAGATGGTTCCCTTTTTAAAGGCACAGTAATCATTATTAATTTATAAAGTGCCAACATCTTACCTTGTGCTGGCACAACAGGTGTGCAAAACAATGAATGAGGCAGCATACAGATGAACTCATTTAAGTATGACATATATTGTAAAGGAATGCAGCAGAAGATTCTGGGTGAGTAGTATATTTCTCCCCCCAATTTTTGGTCTCTGGTCCCCTCAGATGGCCAGGGTACTAGGAGAGGAACTGCGAATAATTCTTTTCCAGGTGTGGGAGGTGAGGTGTGCTCTACCTGAGTGAATGTGAACAGGTGTTGTAAAGGCTAGAAGAGTGTGGAGCCGAGTTTCAGGGACCACAGCAGGAGACGTCCCTCTAGCAGAAGCTACAAACCAAGAGTTTTGGATTATCAGGAGTGAATTTTGCAGGTTTGGACCTTTAAGTTTGCTGTTGGAAGCTTTTACTTCTGTTACTAATTATGCTGAAGAAAAGCAAAGTTTTATTTTCTTGTATGCTGAAAAAAGCTTATGTTGTGTTTAATAAACACTGCTTTGCTGCTGTACAGCTGTGTACTGCGTGCGGACTGATCCTGGTTCCCCAAATATCAATATATACAAGATCTGACTATTAATGAATGAGACCGGTATAATAATTTTCATTTATGTATTGATATGACAATTCCAATGTTTGTCCCCTTCAATATTCTCTCCCTTCACACTGAAGCTCCGATGTCGTCTTGTTTTCCATCGGTGGAAGGAGTGGAGCAGATCAGTTTCTGGTGTTTTTTTCTTTCCTGCATCCATTGACACAAGGCGTGTTCCTTTAATCACCGATTTCAATTTAGAAAATAGAAAACAGTCCCAGGGTGCCAAATTTGATGAATATGGAGGATGTTCCAGTGTAGTAATGAGTTTGTTGGTCACAGAAAGTGCTGTGTAAGAAGGAGCATTGTCCTGATGAAGAATGAAACCATTTTCCCACATTCCCACTGTCTTTTCCTGACTTTATCTTAGCTTTGTCAAAACTTCCATTTTAAAATGTTGGGTCACTGTTGTGCCTTCTGGAACCCATTCAGCCAAACTGACACCCATCATGTCAAAAAACACGATGAGCACAGCTGTGAATTTGGACTTTGGATTTGGAATTTTTTTTATTTCTTGGTGATGAAGGTGTTTCCAATGACTGTGGTTTTGTTTCAGGATCATACTGGAAGATCTTGGCTTTCTAAGAAGTGTTGACTTTTTGTAAATGGTTCGACTCCATCTCAAGTTGCTGCAGAATGTCAGTGCAAATATCGTCCGGGCTCATATTTTCTGGTGTGAAATTTTACTGCTCAACTTATATACTTCTCATGATTTCAGCACGAGGGGAAAGACAATGCACTTGAACAGTGACTGACAACAAAATAAACGGCAGAGAGTTCCGGCGTTTGTCCTACATGTTTGGATTCATGGCAAGAGATGATAATTATCTCACTGCTTTGTGATAGAGATAGAAACTCCTAGAAACTCCTTATTTCATAGACAGACCGTGTGCATGTGTGTGTATATCATATATATATATATATATATATATATATATATAAATATAAATATAAATATATATATATAAATATAAATATACACACACATCTCAATTACACACACCAGGTATACAAAAAGGAAATTGAACATCAGAGAAGTGCTACATACTTCCTAGGAATATGTTAGTGCTGTATTGCCTAAACTCTGGTGGGAGGTTCACTTTAAATACAGGTATTAAAGGGTGCTGAGAACAAGACGGCAGTTTGTCTCATTTGTATTTCAACTTCATTTACTTCTGATATCATACAAAATGACATATTATAGGAAATGCAGCTAAGAGATGATTAACCTCTTTTGCAGAAGGAAAATCCAGCTCATGCCTGGAATAATTTCTCTTCTTGACAAGGTTGTCATTTCCCAATAAGCCCACAAGTGTCATTTTCCCTACCGCATCGAAGATTAGAAACGGTGAGCTGTTGGAGGATAGTAGCGCTGACGGTGGGGTTGTGCAGTACAGAGGATTTGTGTGTTGTGACAATTGCTGCTTTCTGTGCCAATACAGTGGGGTTGATTTAATAAAGGAATATAGGCTGTTCACATAGCAAAGTGAATGATGACCTTGCAACAGATATTTTACTTGTTTTGTAACTAAACTGGAGCTCTGTGGACTTCACCCATCCAATCATGTGCAAGGTAACAATGTAGTAAATCAGCCCCAGTGTGTTACAATACAGAGATTGTCTAATATGTAGTAATATTACAGCCTGTGTGTGGGGTGACAATACAGCCCTCCATGGGGTCAATCCCTTGCTTTGCACACATTGCTGAGGGAAATACTGAATAGCGGAAAATATTTTCTTGTACAAAGCCATCCTTCCCTCCGGCATGAAAGACAGATGCACAGCGTACATGACGAGAGTGTAAATACAGACTTGACGATGCGGACCCTGGAAAGTAACAAGTTACCTAGAGACGAAGGAAGGCCGTGGCGTATTCCCAAATCAGTTTATCACATACAAACATAGAGATCGATAATGGAAGGAGGGGTCGCTGCATCAAGAAAAGACAGGCTTTGATGTGGCACTGATAACTAAAAAATAAAAGATAACTGAAAATAAAAATTTGCAAGGTTTTTGGATAGAGATGAGTACCCCTGTTAGGCTTTGATTGCATTATAATATTAGATAAGATTCACAAGATTTTTTGCATTTCCTGCAACAAACAGTACAGACTGCATGATTTGCTAGAGCCTTCCTCACGCCAAAGGTATCCATATCCCCCAAAAAATGTAATTATTTCTCATTTAAGTATTGGAAATGTTGGAGTATTGGAGAGTGGAGACATGCAAAACATTATGTGCTCAGTTTCCAGGTCTGCACACCTATAGTGCCTATTATGAGAAGCTTCCGCCATCCCTGTGCTGAGTTCCTGGGCCAATATACATGTGGAACTTTATATTTAAATATTGGAAATTGGAAATTACTACAAAGAACTGAGATATAACGTGATATGACTATGAATAGACAACCCTGCACTATAATCTACAGATTGAAAAACCCTCAAACAGCAATGATGTGATAAGAGATCTTATGGTTTACATACAGGCTCTAATAAACCATTTTCAGATCGGATCTATTTTTTTGTCGGGAGATTACTGTGGTCTAAAATCCTTCCCTTTATAGGAAGATTTTACATTCATATAACTGGAGAAGATGGGAGGTAAAATGGTGGTCTGGATGGAGCACAATGGTGGTTTGGACAACCGAAATTCCCAGGTGGTTGGGTTCAGTGCAGAACGTAGGTCAGTAAGAGGGTTGGAAAAAAAAAGTGCAAAGTGTGCTGCACAAGGGCCCTGTACCTTTCTTAGTGAACAAGGGCCCCAAGCCAGTTCTGCCACAGGAACCTACTGTTGGCTACATCCATCACTATATGGCAGGTAGGTATCAAGGATTTTTTAAAGCCAGAGGCAAACTTATACAACCATCCTCCAAAATGCCTTCTGAGTAGATAGATCCTTTTAAGATTTGCAGCTGCTGACTTATACCACCAGCCTCCACCCCCCCAAACCACAATTCCTGAGTCGATGGATCCTTTTAGGATTTGAAGCTGCCTAAAGGTTCATGCATCCATTTGGCCAAGGTGCCGGAACATAAATCAAAAACATCAATAGTGCTCCAGGTGATAGGAGCTAACTCCTGCACAGGTCCTAACAAGTGCAGGGGAAGTATCAGGGCAATCAGGCAGGTAAAGAAAGGCTTTTGCATAAAGGACATTGCCTATCCCTTTCTGCAATATTGCCCCGCCTGATCCACAATTTTGAAAACTGGAACTTTACTTCCACTTTATACATACAGCAGGTATTTATAGTTAATATTATTTTTATAACAAGTATTTATATAGCACCGAGATATATATATATATATATATATATATATATATATATATATATATATATATATATAGTGCCATAGTGTATTTATATAATGCCATAATACGCAGCACTTACAAAGTCCATAGCTGTCCCTCAAAGAGGCTTACAATCTAATATTTAATGTACAGCGCTGCTTAATATGTTGGCGCTATATAAATCCTGTTTAATAATAATAATAATAATAATAATATCCCTCCCATAGTCATATGTCATTATACAGTCTAAGGTCAATTTGGGTGGAAGCCAATAAATCCAACTGCATGTTTTTTGAATGTGGGAGGAACCAGGAGTACCCAAAGGAAACCCAGACAAACATGGGGAGAACCTGCAAACTCAATGCAGATAGTGTCCTTGCAAGCATCGAACCTGGGACCTAGCGCTGCAAAGGCCGGAGTGCTAACCAATGAGCCACTGTGTTCTTCTCCCGAATCGCTCTCCCCATCACTGCCAAGACTTCATCCTGGTGCCAGCACCCAGAGTATTGTGCTAATAATGCCAGTTCCTTGGCAATAGGTGGGCTAAATTCGTAACTCTATAGTACAAGCTGAGGTCAGGTTAAGAGCTGTCCCAATAGGACCAAACATCTAAATATGTATACAACTAACAATCTGTGTTATTCCTATGGCCAGTGTGTTAGATTATCATCACAGCCTCACCATCCTGTCAGTCACAAAAGAGCAGCGCAGTGCAATGTTACTCAGGGCTCTAATACTGTGTCTTACCCATCAAGCCATTTTCCATTACAGAGGTCGAAAATGAATAATGATTGTGACAACACATTATGGCAATCACATTTCAGAAGCTGCTACTTCCTGCTGCAGAAGAACGAAGGCTGATAGCTAATCGGGAGGATGCTGAATAATAGTCTGTGTGGTTTTCCTAATGCTAAAGATAATGTGTCTGATTAAGGCGAGTTAAACACCTAACAAGACCCCTTACTCCCTCAATAGGAATTTTGTATCTGATTTTACCCTGAAAACGAAATGACATTTTTTTATATGACAGAGGGTGGGGCTCGGCATCGGCAGGGGTGGGGCTCCGCATCAGCAGGGTCGGCATAGGCAGGGGAGGGTCTTGGCATCAGCAGGGGGTGTGACTAAACCCCAGGTTAAAATCATGTGTTTAGCCTGGCCTTAAAATTCTAAAAGGCTTTTGCAGCAACCTTGAAAACAAAGACTTCTACTTCATCACATAATTATAAAGTTAAACTACTGCCTATTCCAATTACTATGTGATGTGAACATTGAAGGCAAGACAGTGGAGGATTTGCTGGGTGTTTTATTTTCATTGATTGAAGGCTTTTAACAAGTAAAGGTAGGTGAATTTTTCCTTTTTTTTATGCAAGTTTCGCTGACAATAAATAAAATATAATTTAGGAATAAATATATTTAAAGACAACAGGGACTCTTAAAATTCTCATTTGCTACCCATGTAAGGTCTGCGGCACCAGGGGTTGCCCCAAATATGCCAAAGCTCATGAGTAATCAGAAGACTGAGCGACTTGTCCATCTACAAGAAAGACGTCCGTACTCGCTGGAGACAGAGAGCCACAGGACAAAAGGAAATTGCTGGGACCAATGATTGACAGATATCATTAAACTAAGTCAAGTCCCGAGGACAAGTCTTCAGAAGAGGAAACCTTTCCACTACATGGAGTGCTGAATAACAAGATGCCTCTGCCGCTCGCAGGAATCACCGGAATAATTATCGGAGACGACAGTGAGTACAAAACACCGCTACACCTCTGCACACTGATACAGAAAGATGAACAACTGATGAAAGCAGTTTTATTGCAAAAACTCAGATGCTTTACTCATGCTGATAAACTATATTTAGTTAAGGATAAAACTTCCAATGTATTCTTTTTTTTCTCTCTTTCAAATTACGCCGAGCTATATATCATTTTGCAAGGGTTAGTGAGTATAACCATGCCAAATTAGAGCCGAAGGACAGGTTGTCTTTAAGGAACAATTGCCCACTAATTGATACTTTCCTTCCTTGCCCTCTGTTCGTAGGTCCGAGCACATAACTTTCAATGGTATATTTAGCAAACCAAAAGGAAGCAAACACAGGAAGTCAATTGACATGGATAACATACACATGCAACTTCTACCAAACTCTAACATTTGATACGTGTGTTGCTTTGCCTATCATGGTCACCTTCTCGGACCATTAGGTCACCGCAGGAATTCAGTAGTGACATAAGTGGGGTTGGAAGATGGAGCATCTAACACTGCTGGAAGTCCAGAATAGAGAAATAGTTGAAAGAAGCTGCCGCACTGAAATAGTGAGCTGCTGGAGAGAATCCCAATACTTTTTCCTTTGTAGGGATCTGATGTTTGAGTTTCTTTAGAGACTGACAGGTCCTCTTTATAGATGAAAAAGAAAACAGAATTGTTAATAGCCATATCACGTGCACTCAGCATTGATTAAGGAAAATGTAAATCACACTTCAAAGTCTCAAACACTTTGATTGTGAAATTGCACGGACCGTGAGGACAAAGGCTGGCGTTGTAAGAACACGCATTTACTGCACGACCAGAGCACTTCATGGAAGCTTAGAAAACCTTAGGGATATAATTAGCAGGAACTCTGACTCCCTGATTGTGTAAGAGCAGTTTAGGTCTCATTGTCATCCGCCCTCAATATAATGCAGTCTGTGCGGGATCAAGCCCCTGGTTCCCAGCTTTACAATCAAGCTCCCGGCCCAGAAGATCTAACGTTAAACACGGTCCGAGAGAGCGTTTATTGAAGAAGTGAAAATCAGAATAATGAGAAGTCTTTTTTCCTTTGCCCAGCAGGGTTGAGATGAGAGAAAGTAATACAATGGTTCGCCACAACACTAATGCAAGCCTTATTACTCCACTGTACGAGAGCCGAATGTGACGAGTCAATGGACATCAATCTGGACGCGGCTTGGAATGCGTCCACCCACGGACTGCACAGAAAACATGGACAGAGGGCGGATTTATCAAATACAAAGTCTATTAGAAACACATGAAGAAAAAAACCTGAACAGATAACAGCATCTATTACACAAAATGCATTACTGAGGCCCTCCAGATAAAGCAAACCTGTCATGACAAGCTTTGTAATCTAACATTGGAGTAGGATGGACGCCACTACGAAGTGTCCTACCACCCATATTACCATTCTCCTTATGAATCAGCTTGTCATTGCTGGATGTTTCAGGGTATAGGAGACTTCAGAGAGTAGTGTTTGCAATCCAACAGACTGTTAGTCTTATAGTAAGATAAGGAGGACTGGTAAGGAAGCAAAAATGGAATGAGCACATATAGCGGCTTCCATGCATATACAATATATGGTAAAAAAAAATATGTGACCACCCTAAAAGTGATTGGCTCAGGAGTTATATCCCTGGTAATATTACAACATGTTGAACAATTGTACTCTTCCAGCCTTGTGGTCACATTTTAATGAAGGCCCTTCACGGTTTTACTCTGACTGTGGCCCTGTGTACAAAGCCAGCCCATAAAGACATGGTGTCACCAGCCTGGTATTGAGAACCTTAAGTGTTCTGCACTGTAATGTATCAACAGGTTATCAATACCCTAACTGGTATTGAAAACCTTGAGTGTCCTGCATAGGAGGCCCCGCCCATTGATGATAACCTTGAATGTCCTGCATAGTCCCCTGCCTGGTATGAAGAACCTTGAATGTCCTGCAAGGGCCCTGACCTCAACCCTACTGAACACTTTTGGGAGCAATTTGAAATGTGTGTCAGGTTTTCTCATCCCACATGCATCCATTAGAATTTAGATGAAAACCTTCTTAATAGTGTAGAGGCTGTTATAACTATAAACATGGGGGCCAACTTTATACTAAAGACCATGGTTTCCGAATGGATGTCCAACAAGCTTGTAAAGAAAGGATGGTCAGATGTCTACAAACAAGGTTTTTACATCATTACTACATGCTATTGAGAATAATTTAATGAAATGGATCTTACATATGAAAACAATAAAAATATATTGTGGATATCTAATTGCACCACAACTCACAAACTCATGCTCAGTGCGATCTGTAGTAGCAAACACCTTGTGTATTTCTCATAACTGCCCTGTAGGACCACACACAGCAGTATAAACCTAGAAACATTTTAAAACATTCCAAACTTTTTATATCTCTGAACTCTACTTTACAGATTGTACAGTGCAGGGGTTGCCCTACACCAAAGGAAGTCATCACTCTTCTCCTTGTTGTGCAATTTGCATATCTCAACAATCAGGATTGTAGCTTCCCCTCCATCTCCATCTGACCAACGTCATATAGGTTTTTTTTATCTTTTATACAAACCTGTGGCGTATGATGGTGCAATTGGTCTGCCAACAGCGGTCATATGTCTACTACCACATAGAAGTAACCTAAATCCAACAAAACAACCAACAGCCAAGCATTAATCCCTAACAGTAGCATCTAATCCATTGGGCTAGGAATGGAAACATCACATTTCCTGGAACAATGATCTCTTGAAGCCTTTTTGCCACAACTTCATATCTACAAGCAATTCCACAATCAAAGTATGGTGAGTTTACCAATGGTGGCAACAGTAGACCAAGCTTGGGTAATGTAAGTTGAAACAGCCACTTGTAGTCTATATTATGAGACAACCCAGGAGTACACTTTCCAGATGGAGCATTGTCACCCTATAAAGGGAAGTGCTTATATGAAGACCTTCATGAGAAAATCACCAGGGATTATTTTGAATGACAGCTGCAGATTTTCAAAAATAAAAATAATTTTGGAAATGTTAAAGCTTATATAAAATGTTAGTGATTGGGTTTACATTACAAGAAATCTGGATTGTTTCCCATTTCCCCCGGCACTGCATATTTAACATGCCTAGTTTATAGCAGTCAGAATTAAATACTTTATTCCAAAACTAAGCAGCAAACAATGGGTAGAATTATATAAAAACAACATCAGAGCAGATACAGGAACAGGCACAAGGTAAGACGGTGCCATCACTGCAGGTACACGGTGATCCTGCGGCGGATAATTTAGCATGTAACAAAATATTTATCCGTACAGAAATTGTTGCTTGGTTCCAAAAAGCCATTACCATTTTACAGAGCATGCTGTAATCACAAATTACTATTTTACTTGCCCAGCAAACAAATCAGCTTTAGAGGGTTTAGAAAATGATGTGCAATCTGCAGTTGGGGGCTGGCTAATGGCAGTCAGTTGTGTCAGAGGTGCCCAATTCTGTACCAGAAGCTGCTCTGCGAATATAGAGAGGTGACCGGGGGCCGTTTTCTCCAGCCAGGGACTTTTATACACCTTCCCTATATTATTGCATAGGTATTCTGAGGAGGCAGCACAGTGGCTCAGTGGTTAGCACTCTCATCTGGGTGCAGCGCTGGGTCCCAGGTTCGAATCCCAGGAAGGCAGGAAACTACACTGCATGGAGTTTGCAGGTTCCTCCTGTGATTGAATAGGTTTCCTCTGGATACTCCAGTTTCCTCCCACATTCCAAAAACATGCGGTTGAGTTTATTGGCTTCCTCCTAAAATTGACCTAAGACTGTAGTAGTGACAAATGACTATGGCATTAGATTGTGAGCTCCTTTGAGGCACAGCTAGTGACATGACTATGCACTTTGTACAGTGCTGCATAATATGTCAGCACTATATAAATACTGGGTAATATTATTAATAATAAAGTAATTGCGTAAACTGTGAGATTTTCTCTCAGTGCGTTTCGACCTTGAACATTTGGACTAATTTTCTCACTGAACTTTGAGATTGTATTATTGCACTTGTTGCAGACGTTCATGTAATTTCCTATTGTTCTTGTTTCAGTACGTTGCTGTTTTTTCTTTTTTTTCGAAAAATTGATAATTAAGAATGTTAAAAAAATAAAAATAGCAGCAGCGTCAGCCTGCCAAATGAAATACTTCAGTTAATTGTTGGGTTGCTAATCAGTTCTGCAAGAGACATACACAGACCTGAGAGGTAGTCCAATGGCCAGTTAAAGTAAAACCCATGGCAGACTGACAACAAGGCTGCTTGTTGTGAAGCAGTGGCTTAGTGTTGCCAAGCCTGCAACAGGAAATAATGTTACTGCCAAGATCTCCAGGTAAAAAATCTTTTCACAAAAGTCAGCAAATTATTTGCCTAATAAAACTCTATGCAGTTGACATGATTTAAAATTTATTGGTTAACAGAATGATCCCAAAACCACAACACTTCGGAAATGAGGTGGATTAGTAGCCAACCTAAATTCCAACAGGATGAAATACTGCAGACAACAGCTGGATAGTATCCCTCAAAAAAAGGCAAAAATACTGTCAAAGTAGCATACTGTGTCCTATTTGGGGGGATTTTTCCACGTCTCCCCATCACTTCCTGTTAGGACAGAAACCTCTCCAATGAAGACATGGACTAAAATACGTTTACGTACAGCAGAGAAATGTTAGATCTTCTGACAATATTTATAAAATCTGTGCTTATCTAAGGAACCTGCTACCTCATTTTCTGTATTGCTGTCCAAAGAGAGAGAAAATCTCCCCAAAAAAGGGACAACATAAAAAAATGTAAACTGTTCACTACTATATACAAAATTAAAAAAATTGTCTGGGTTAAGAATTACTAACAGGGTTAGTAAAGGAGTGTAAGTAGCACAGAGTAAGATCTTTCTGATTTTCTAAGACACACAAGCATTCACTGACCTCATCACTTTCATAAACTCCCTGCACGTCATATTCACACATACCCTGTGAACATTCACACATGCTCAGACACAGGCAGAGTACAAGACTTCAAGAACAGTAAATCCATTTTTTATGTCCTACCTCGTTAATCTGCACCCGCACTTTGTTAATAGCCCGAAGCCAGCGAGCCCTGGCTGGAGAGAATGGAGGAGGTCCTGCATCTTCCGGATAGCTGGAGGAATAGAAGACAAACATGGTATGTGGCATTGCATAATATTAAATAAATAAAACAGTAATAATTCATATTAAAAACAAAATTAAACATGATCTCTGCAAGGTTAGCAGTCTCACCCTATAGGTAAGCAAGGACATTAAAAGATCATTTGTTTCCTTTTAACACTGAGCAGCCAGTACAATTGTGCAAGGCTCAAGGGGAATGTGGAGGGCAGATTTAATGACAGGAAGGTGCGGATATGCACCCCAAGCAGGCCACTAGTATAAATGCTCATCTTCAGGAAAATAATCTTTTTACTCCCTCCTGCAAACATAACTGCATAGGGTTTGAAAAAAAAATCTAGAAATTAAGTTAAACTTTTTTTCTAATGAATATTGGAAATGTACTGTAGTCTGTGCTGTCATCCAGGATGGCCAGAATTCAGACAGCTCCTTATATTGTCACTGGGGGTGTACGTCCTGAACCCCATAGATTTGGAATTTCCTCTCCTCTTGCTTGCTTGTATCACCTATACCAATCAGGCTCTCAAAGCCTTTATATAGAATTCATAGAAAATTTCTTACTGGTGGGATCACCAGTAAGCCCACAGAAGTCTATATAAATCTGCAATATCTTGTGCGTCCTCAGACAGGTACAAAATTCATTGAACTGTAATCTAGTGTGTTGTACATATGGAATCACTGCACTGTGCATGGCTAGGAAATCAGTTTGTACATAACAATGAATCTATTTAATGCTGCAAAGTGGTTGTGGAATTTCTAATTAGCAGTGCCCTGATCAATGGATTGGGTCTGTATGCAAACACTAGTGATCCATAATATCTAGATGGCAGTGCATTGATCAATGCACTGGTTCTGTATGCAAACACTAGTGATCCTTTAGAAAAACATTATGATGTATGGAGCTCACCAGCATCAGACACTTAAGTCTTAAGCTTTTCTCTTTTCCCCCACCTCCACCCCCTGTATAACCCATCCTGTACTTTTTTACCCCATGAGTATAGATATACTCATCCAGCTCAGCCAGCCTTCCAGGTTCCATGCAAGAACTGATTCCAGGTGCAGTGAACTCTAATCCATTGCTACAGATGTGTCTGCACCAGCTGCTCCCCTACAGTACCCTTAAAGCTGACATCATGGTAGCAGACCCTCACCAATCAGGAGAAGCCGCCCTGCTGCCTATAGGAAGTATCCTGGTTACACAGGTAATGACAGGAACTACCTGATGTAACAGAGGAAAAGTGAATTCTCAAAAAAGGAGTGTCACATGACCGGTTTTAGGTATCGGCATTTAGATTTTTGTTTTTGTTTCCTGCAATGCCTGCTATCATATGGGGATAGAAGGGACCCAGTGATGAGGTTTAATTTATCTGTATGTTGCATGGAAATAGAAAAGTCTTCCTCATATCCAAGAATATGAAAATAAGAAGTTTGCTGTTCATTTGTTCTATCTGAACATTACTGGGTAGACAGAGAACACAGCTACAAGGTGTTGAAGATTCACCACTCCTATTTTATACTCCTTTTTTTCTAACTCTCCAGCATCTACTTTACAGTGTAATATCAGATCTGGATGGACCTAGACTTAAAAAGAGAAATCAATATTTTATATGAAAGGGAATAGCATACAGCAAATATTTTACTGATTTAATTTTTGGTCTTTGTGTTCTATTTCTTCAACCATTTATCCATTGATTTGTACACAAAGAGGATGCGAGTAGCTCCAACAAAAGCCTTTCATTCCTCTATAAATCTCAGTCTTTAGTTGCTTCTACTAGCCAGATATAGAAAAATAAAGTAGAATAAAGAATACAGAGTAGATACAGCTCCGCCACGCGCCTCTGCACCAAAAACCCGACACACATACACAGTGCCACAGGCCTGCGTGTAGGAGGGCCGCTCGGGAAAAGCGTGTGTGAAAACACTGGAACAAATTCTTTTTAATAACTTCACAGTGTACTGCGTGCGTGTGGCTCGAAGTAGGAGCACGAGGAATAATGTGGAATAAAGCCACCTCTCTCCTGGCATCCATTATATAAAAGTATTATAAGCGTGGTGTACAGAACAAATTTGAAGCAAGATGCTTTCATCTTCTCCAAATACTCCCAGTATATCGGTAAGAGAGGCTTGTGTGTTTATTTTTTTTTTCTGTGTAATGTGAAGGCTTGATGTGAATACCAAATGGCTGAGATGTGTCTATATTTAAAGTGGTATGATGAGAAATAAAGCCTAATTCCATCTTATTGCAATCTTCACAGACTCCTAATTCTCTTACACCAGACAAGCGTTAATTTTTTAAAAATCTATATATATATAAATGTTTGGCAAATGTCATTGATCTGGTCACATGGCATACTCCCCTTCTGTACGGGTATGTCTATGACACCTCTGGCTTAACATTGGGTGTCATATAACCCAAAAGAGGAAGCTGGATTGCAAAGCAGTAGGTCTTGGGGGGGGGGCAAGACCATAGAAAGGGCTTATGCCACTGGGTAAACTCAGGGTGCTTTTATATCAGCGACTTGATTATATTACATGCAGCTGACTTCCAATCAACTGTTTTAAGCTGGCTCTGCTTACCTTTAGGCTTGTAAAGGATGAAAAGCTTGTTGCCATTGGTCTATAGGTTGAGTTTAAAAGAAAATGCTAATTTTTTTAGAAAGACTAGAAATTGGGGTTTAAGTCTTTCAAAGAACAGCCAGCCAAAGTAAAGTGGACCAAACATTTTTACTGTACATAAAAAGGGTGGATAAACCCTTTTATATTAGAGGGTGAAGCCCCTCCCATTCTGTCTTCCACTGTGGTAAAGACAGAACAGGGGTGCAGAGCTTCCCGAAATATCCATGGGACCCATCTGGCTGCTCCTTCTGCTTATGCAGGATCTTGACGAGGTGGGGATTTTTTCGTGTAACGGGGAAAAAAAATGCTGTTCCTACGCATGTGCAGTGAGATTGGCACTCTTTTCTACCTACTGACAGAAGGATACGTCACCTGCTTTTGCTCCTGTGCAGAGCAAGATCTGGCAACAAAGGTAGAGAAGGAAGAAGATGGAAAAAGATAGCAGCACCTTCTCTGCTTCGGGACAAAAATGGATTACAGGATAATGCCGGACCCAAACAAAGACAGGACCAGAGGATTTGGGGGCTCTGGGGAAGTAAAGGTAAGTATGCTTTTTTTTTTTTGCATTTAGTAAGTTTCTATATGCACCTTGGGAACCCCTCTGACCACAATTCATAGCAAAGTAGCAGGTTCCTAAATGTGTAGTTGGTTGTGCAGAATGTTTCCCCAGCCTTCCTTCCTCAGCTGTTGGTACTTATCTTTCCTATGCCACTGGAGACAAATAATATATGCAGAACTAGGTTTCAATGCCCCTGCCTAGGTGCCTCCTAGATGAGACGCAATAACCGTGCATTTATACAAAATTATATTACACTAGGGAAAATTGAAATATATTTCATACCTTTCAGGCACTTAATGCATTTAGGATCTTTGCTTAAAAAGAATGGGTAAATAGCTAATATGAAACCTACCTTTGCCGCCTCTCCACAAAGATTTCTTTGGGTTGCTCTAGCTCTTGTGGTTTGGCGGTGACATTTTCTGGCTGTGTTTCAGTTCCCTGAGGTTGTATCCTGTCGGTGTCACGGTCATTGAACCATTCCTGGTCAGTCTTCCTCTGCTTGGGTGAGGGACGGAAACAGAAACTGGGATCTTGGCGTTCTTCCTCCAGGTCCAGAGAGTGAAGGCTTTCGTGGTACTGGTCAGATTCGCTCAGCTGAGAACTTCCCTGGCTAACATTACCTGAGGAGCCATACCGGCTACTCCCGGCAGGACTGGAGGTAGAAGAGGAAAACAGAGGAACAGTTATTTATACGCTGATACAGAGTGAACAAAAAACAGCTACAGGCTGCTCCAAAAGAAGAGCAGAAAACTAAAAATGTTTAGCAGGCCTATCATTAAAATAATAAAGGATTGGATCTTGTATTTCTTACTTTTAATTTAAACCTCCTGCCTCCTTCAGGACCTCTATGTATAACTAATAACCCATAATAATTAATCTGCTCTTTTACAATACAAATATGTTCAGTAGGTCTGCGGAAGCAGAGTCATACCAAACAAGCTCAGAAATTGAATGACAAGCCAATCTTTGTGTATTAGGCCAAAATTTGACAGGGCATAGTATTTTTGTGCCAGTTTGCTAAAAAGAGAAAAGAAAGGTATAAAGCTGTTTTACAGTTCTTAAAGTTTTGCTAATCAAAAAGCTGTGAAGTCTGAATAATTCCAAGATCAATCTTCAGCTCTAGCTCAGTCATTCTTGGCTCAGTGACATCTGGTGTATGTCCAATACAAGGTCAAAAGTAAAAGTACAACCCAGTAAAAGTCAATTTACACAACTGTGCTCCTCTAGCTTTGTGGTCACAGTTTGGGATTAGGTGAAGACCCCTCTCTGTTCCACCATGACTGTGCAAATGTCTACAAAGCCAGCTCCAAGATAAGGGGTCACGAGTTTGATGTGGAAGAGTGTTCTTCACTTAACTCTACTGAAGTCTTTTAGAACAAATTAGAATGGTGAGCCAGGTCTTTCCATTCAACATCGGTACCTGACCTCTGAAATGGGAACAAATCCCCACTGACACCTTACAAAGTCCTGTAAAGGGGGGCACTATATATTCATGCCTATTGATTTTTAGATGGATCTCGAACAAGCTCATATAGGTGGAATGATTGGGTTTGTCCATTTAGCCATATAATATAGCTGGACCATCTACAAGACAACACCATTTTCAGTAGTACGCTCCCCACTCATGTCCTTGATAATCTCAGGTCTTTGGTCAAAGATTATTACATAAAAATTCAGGTCAGTCAAATTTGAATGTAAAACTTTGAAATGCATCCAACCTCAATAAATCAGTTTTTAATCCAGGCTTGACAATGCAGGCCTTCTCTATTCCACTGCCTTCTGCTGGTAACCTGGAATCCTCTAGTAATGCAGCAAGAATTTTCAAACACTCCTAGGGCTCTATTTATAAAACAAAGAATCTGGCATTCCCTCAAAGATTCCCTTGAATGCAACCAAGTACTGCTATTGAAACACATGGGCTTGGAAGATTCCAACAAAGAAATGTTTGAGGGAATGTCCGATTCCTTGTTTTATAAATATACGCCCTAGTGTATAATCCTTGCCATCTCACTTATAGAAGAGGCTAATGTGTCAAACTGACACCTAAGAAGACAATTACAAACATCAATTTGCTTCAAACATACATTTAACCTTCTGGGCGGTTCATTTCTGTCCTGATTTATATGTATAAAAGCGGCACATTGTCTTTGAAAAAACTTAGCCTATAATTCTTAAGCATAACTCATCGAAATATGTCCAATATTTAATAAATTTAGTAATAAACTTAAAATAAAAAAAACAAACATCTGTTAAAACTGGGGCGCATAAAATTACTGAAACTTGTAATGTAACTGTACAGTAGTGTGTATATATATATATATATATATATATATATATATTACTTTGTATATTGAATCCAATAGAAAATAATTTGAATTTCCCGCCTCTGACGTCACGGGAACTCCTGGGGAACGTCAGCGCACTTGCCAGGGGATATTTTGGAGAAAGAGAGCGCGGCCCAAAGATGGGATCGGACAGGCAGGACACTGAAGGACGCCAGGGGGACTAGGTACGTCCCTATTTTTTATGTTTTTAGCTACCCTGAGTGTGGCAGGGTTAGCTCTTTCAGCAGGTTTTATTTACCCCGAGCAACACCCGCGGTTATGGCCAGGGAGGTTAAAGTCCCAATCTGATTGGTGTCATTAAGCAGAGAGGCAAAATCACAGATTCAGACCTACTTATTACACAGACCAATCACCTTGTGAAATCTGTCTACAGGTCTGTCAGCTAAAAGAATATTATCATTACCAACAGACTAACAAAGGTCACTTGATGCTTGAGAGTGCACTTTTATTACTGTACTTTGAATTAAAAAAAAAAAAGGGTAATTCAGAAATACAAAATTGTAATAATAATGTACCAATTTATCTTGATGATACAGGAAACACCATCTCTTTAAAAAGCAAATTCATTTGATGATAAATCATAAAGAATTTTTAGGGACAGCGGAAAAAAATAATAGGCTGGTCCAGGTCAGCAATTTAGCAGATTAATGCTGCTAAGAATTGCACCATGAAATCCTGTTTTCTGGACCAACTTCATGGAAAGTCCAATATCCCATTGTAGCACAATTTGTGTACTCTGCGACAATACCCCTATAGGTTCTCATAGGAAACGTCTCAGCCACATGCTGCCTTGCTGTAAATCCCCAGATCTGGCCTTAGGTTCTAACAATATACGGTTTTATAAACTCCCATCCACCTACCTAAAGAAAGATTTCAAGAAGACTTTGGAGGATGCAATTTTAGTACAGGAGAGAATTCAGCATATCTGTGCAAACTCTGAACAAAATTTTAAATCAACATAGCAAACGCATTTGATTTATAGCTATTGACAAATAGCAATTGAAACACTAAAGTGTTTGTATGGCAGTACACAGGGCAGGTGCTAAATCTGCTCAGGGTTTTATCACACCTGCGGTGAGGTTGGGGTGCATTTACTGCCTCCTCACACCAAGAACTGCTGCTTCTCGGGAGCCCTGCAGCAGCCCCATAGGTAATGAAAAAAGGTAGCAGTTGATAGCTGGTACCTGTCAAATGTGCAGACGTTTGTTCTTTAAAGTTGACCTAAGTGCAGGAGTTATATCATCCAATCAGTAAGGGGGTAATTGTCTCCGTGGAGCCGGCGTGAAGACCTGTCAATGCTGCAGGGTGACAGCACAAGGTACATATGTGACATAATCAGTAAGTATGCTGTGCATACATGCTTATTATGGCAGAAACTCACCACGCACCAACAAATTTAGCTCCACTTTAAGAACCAGGGCTGCTGTGCAAGTGTTCGAGCGGCTAGCAAGGTACCAGCCACAGGGGGCTGCGTGGGATTGTGTGATTTAGAGGCAGGTCTGAACAATTTTCTCCAGAATTTGTACTCCACATAAGCACTGTTCTTCTAATCCACACTAAACTAATGAAAGGTCCAGATACATACAGAATGGCATTGTGAGATATTCGTGACTCAGCTGGGAAAAAGGATTGGAAAGAGGTCGTAATGGTGCCAGGATTCGAGGGCAGAAGTCAGTGAAGGAGTATTTGGTCTCCAGGTTCTGTATTCCTGTTTGTCCTTTCTATGGCCACAGTTCTGTTTCAGAATGTATAAATACCAAAATGTAATAGTTTTGGATAGGGTATGGACGAGTTAAAAACTGTAATAGCCCTATTCACTGGCAGGAAATTAACATTGCACATATCATTTAGAAAATGCCTTTTCTAAATGATGTAGACATGAAGGAACTAGGGATCCATAAACACGACCCCATTTGACAGGTGAGCGTTTGATAAATGGTAAATCAGGCACAATGACATTAACAAGGTTGTAAGGCCCAGAAGTCTGAGTTTTACAGGCAATCCAATCTTATTGTGAATATAGCCTCTACATTAGAAGGTATATATCTCTATGTGCTAGGGACAGAGAGGCGACTGTGTGAGCTCTGGATTTCTGCCTTGCACTTTCAGAAGCACTGCAGGAAACCAGTGATATTTGGGGGGCAAATTCAGTTAAAAATATGTTCCAGGGAAAGACAACCAACAACTAAAAAAATGCATCAAAAAGCAAACTGTTCCCCCTCCTAGGAACCCTGGCCCTGCCAGTCTCTAGAAATACTACACTCCCACTGGCCACTTGTTTGGTAGAGGAGAGGTTGTGGGGGGCTGAAAGTCCCTGCAGCAAACGCCATTAGTTTATAAGTCTCAAACAGACTGCTTCGGAGCTCCTAGATAGCCCGATCCCTAACCCCTACACAGCCGCTGCCCAAGACAAAGCCTGCCCAGAGACCCAGGATGGCCCCGGCCCCAAGACGGTCTCCCCTGCTTGAGCCCTAAAATGGCCCCCATCCCGAGCACCCCCCAACTACTGTATAGGGACGACTTCCTTCTTTAGGAACTTTTATCCAGCTGATCTGTCCCCCCCTCCCCATACAATCCTTCCAACCAATCTAAAGGACTCCTCTTTCCTCAATTACACGGGCAGTGATATTGCCCATAGGTAGGCATAACAGATTATCAACAGCTTCTCTGATACGGCAGTTATCTCCTACTCAGCCTACATTTTACACAAAAAACTCGGGGCTCAGACTAGTTGAGGAGCAGTAAAATATATGTTCAGGCCATGCATTAGATGGATGAAACTACAGCATAGAGTCTTCAAAGCCAACTGTCATACCTTCTTTTTGAAAATCTGGACCTCTGAAAAGGGAAAGAGGGGGATTATGTGTGGGGTGACAATGTAAGTCCCCTCACTTTCAAACAACTCCCTCCTGCACTGTCAACCAGTACCCCCACTTTCACAAAAGCCCCCTGTTGCAACATCAGCGCTTTTCCAACAATGTCAGGCCATCCCCCAAAACGAATACCTTAAATAGCCTACATTTTATATGTACCCCTACCTTTATGAGGGGCAGAATTTTCTGCATTAACGCATCACCGAGAGGGTAAAAAGTGTGTCACTTATTACCGGCTGTTTCCGTTTAACTTTAACTCATCAACCGTTTGATCATCAACCGAACTTGCTGAAGTTATTTCCAGACTCTCGGAAGTTGCCTCCAAATGGGACGATGGAGTTGGAGTAAAGCCTCCTACATCAATTTTATCTTTGTTTTGCTGTTTTTCTAGAAAATGTGGAAGCATTGCACTAGAGGAGTCAAATTTAACAGAACTAAGGCTGACTGTATCTTCCTTTGTTTGCAACATGGCTGGTCTAAGACTGCTATCTACAGCTATACCTGGAGAAACATTTTGAACAAGACAGCTAGGATTTTCTGTTCTTTCGATCACATGAAGACTATTGGCTTCATTAACCAAAACTGGTGCCAAGCTGGTTTGGCCTTTATCATCCCAGGGTTCTCCCCAGGCCCTTTTAGCTGGGCGCACCACCCGGCACTTTTCAGCACCCACCCGGCTGTTTTTGGGTGGTTACTAAAGAGTTTGGTCACAATACAGGGGCTACCACGCGCCTACAATTTCCTCCCACCCGGCTTAAAAAAATTTCTGGGTTGAGCACTGCATCCAAACCGTTCTGAAAAACTATGGAGAATTCTGTATCACAAGACACAGATGATTGGCTGTTGTAATGTTGTTTTATCTTCAAATCTGTTGTAGAATCAGAGTTTCCTAAGACTAAATCGGTTTAAGGAGATTCTGGAATTTGGGTCTGTGTTAGTAACATTCCTGGTGAGCTTTTTCAGTTGTTGGTTTCCGTTTAACTTCTCTCGACCCTCAACATTTCAGACTAGAAAAAAAAATGTCAAACATGCTGCAAACAATGTTGTTTGTGAGAAAAAACGAGTTGTGTTTTGTTTTGAAATTGTGAAGCTGACACAGACTGTCTTCTAGAATGATCACACAAAGCCAGCTTTATGGGTGATGTGACAAGCTAAACAACATTAATGGGATTTCTAATGTGCACTTTTCCCATCATGAGATAATGGTCTGCCTGGTGTCACATAATGACATCACCTGACTGCTAAAGAGAATACGACACAGAGTCATCCCCCACCTGTAATGTTACAAGAATACCAAACTGAACCTGCCAGTAACTTCAAAAGCCTTCACAAGTTTTTGTTCTATTATAATATACAAAAACAATATTTAAAAAAAAAACTGCACCTTTTATCATGAAAATGCTGTCACTGAGCCCCTACTAGTGACTTTGCCTGATCTGATGCCATATGTCTGCTGCACACAGGAAGAAGTATATCCTTTGTCACCTCTACCCTCATACTGCAACATTGGAAATTTGGACCTGATTTTATTAAAGCTCTCCAAAACTGGAGAAGATACACTTTCACCAGTGAAGCTGGATTGAAAACATTTACCAACTAATAGCAAACCATTTTTAAGAAGTCCATTTCAGGTTTGTTGGAACAGCCAGGTTCACCTGATAGTCTAACTTCTCCAGCCTTGGAGAGAAATATAAGGACACTGAGCAAAGAATTACCAAGATCAAGAACTGAAAAAGCATGACAATCCAATGATTTATGTGATAAATTCAACAGATACTTACACTTTCTTCTTTTGTGGGGCCATTTAATAGCCATACCACATTTAAGTTTTTGAAAAAAATCCCTGTATACACTGTGTGGCCAATACAAAACATTTTCAGCTTCTGCTATTCCACAATGACCATAAACATTCATTGTTGATGACGCATCATCAAGTCACATTCACTGACCCAAATCCAAGATTTTTCATAATTTAAAAAAAATGTTCAATACAAATTTTAATAAACATAAAAACATAATAAAATATAACATCTGTCTTGTGTTTGATCCCGGATTTGCTAGAAAAAGAAAAAAGACACAAAGGTTGAAAATGGCACCAAGAACACCAACTCAGGACTACATATTTTGGAATTTCAAAGGGGAATTTCTTTCACCCCTCTGAGTTTAACCATTGTTCAGAATGTTAGAATTTGAAAATACTGAACCAGAAATTTTTGTATGGTTGCTTTCTTGGTACCAACTTTGTCATTCGTTAACCACAATTGAGAAAGCACAGATATGACTTCACTAATGAACACAAAAAGCAACCTAGATGAAGGGAAATTCACATTTATGGCAGCCCACAGGAAACGCCTCAGAAATGTACAATATTCAGAAGTTTACATTTTCAAGCAAAATGGCTGACACTTTTGGAAGCCTGTCCTGTGGTTCCATCATGACCAACAGACCTACAACCACATTGGCAGCAATTTCCTCCACCTGGTTCTTGATGAAGGAAAGGCCTAAAAGTTATATATAGGGGATAACAGACTAACTAGCTTATTATCTGTCTTCACTAGGGGATACTGGAGGTAAAAGGACAGCTATGTTCAGAACTTCTACTTACAAACAATTATATGCCATCTATGACCACCTATTACTACAAGGAGTCTTATGTTAATAGCAGATGAATGAACTACGTTAGAAAAAGCACACACTGGAAAGCAATATATCTAGGTGCATTATAAATGGTTGCACAATGGTCACCATTTATTATGTTCTATCAACTGGCCTGTACATCATGCTTTTCAGCTTTGCTTTGGGTTTCTCAGCAAAAGGGGGTGTGAAAACTCTACAGGTCTTCATTTCAGGTGGATCTTGATCATCAACCGAACTTGCTGAAGTTATCTCCAGACTCTTGGAAGTTGCCTCCAAATGGGACGATGGAAGTGGAGTAAAGCCTCCTACATCAAATTTATCTTTGCTTTGCTGTTTTTCTGGAAAATGTGGAAGCATTGCACTAGAGGATTCAACAGAACTAAGGCTGACTGTATCTTCCTTTGTTTGCAACATGGCTGGTCTAAGACTGCTATCTATGTCTATACCTGGAGAAATATTTTGAACAAGACAGCTAGGATTATCTGTTCTTTCGATCACATGAAGACTATTGGCTTCATAACCCAAAACTGGTGCCAAGCTAGTCTGGTCTTTATCATCCAAATCGTTCTGGAAAGCCATGGAGAATTCTGTATGGCCAGACACAGATGATTGGCTGTTGTAAAGTTTTTTTATCTTTAAATCTGTTGTAGAATCAGACTTTCTTAAGACTAAATCGGTGGAAGGAGGTTCTGGAATTTGGGTCTGTGTTAGTAACATTACTGGTGAGCTATTTTCAGTTGTTGGTGCAGAATCTATAAAGGGCTCTTTAAGAATAACACTGAAGGATTCCGAAGAGAAAACACAAGATTCTGACTTTGTTGGCTCTAAAGATTCATCCACTTGGTTACCGTTAGCTATTGAAACTACAGCATTAGTGCTCAAATCTGCATCATGCATTTGATCTTAGTCATGCCTTTTACACTCGTCTAGACTTATGACCGAAGTTTTGTTTTCTGGTTCCAAACCTTTGGTTGAAAACGGTTTTGACATATCTACCATATCCATCGACAGACTAGATTTTTCACTCATTTGTATTTCTTGCGTATTCCCACTTTCAAAAGCGATTTCTTTACCACATCCATTAATATTATGTTGCCCCAAGCCATTTTGATTGCTTCCATCATAATTTGTTAAGTTAAGATTAACCTGTGGTCTTATTATGCTAGCATTCGTATTAGCAGGCTGTGGTGCCTTGGGCATTTTACTGGGTACCTCAGAAGATGATTTAAATAGGCCAAAAAAATCACTTGAAAGTGTGCTTGCGGGTGGAGCAGAAGGAAAGCTAAAGAAAGAGCTTTTCTTGGAAAAAGTTGACGATGAAGCTTGAGCTGTATTGCCATAGCTAGGTGGATTTTTCTGAGGTTCGCTTGAATTTCCAGAGAATACATTAATTTTCGACATAAAGCTTGAGAACATTTCTACTGAAGAATCAAACACTGACTTATCTTGCTCTGGATCCTGAGATGTATTTGCAGAAAATGAATGATCAGTGGGTTTAGGTAAAGATATATTTTCTTTTGGATATTGTGAAGAATAAACATCACCCTTTGAAAGCTAATCATCCTTTCTAACGTCTACTGCTTTTTGCAATAAAATATTTGTAGAATCTTGATTATAATCCACAGGCTTCAGCAAATTTTCTCTGTCTGAAAGACAACTGTGTGGCTCTTCAAGAATATTCTCTTGCTCAAGAACAGAGTCAGTATTCTTTAGATCATCTGTAAAACAACCTACTTCCACATTCTGATGAATGTTTTGATTGCCATCGTCAAGGAAATCCAACTCAGTATCATCACATGGGGCTGCAATTGTGTTTATGGAACTAAATGCATCATTATCGAAACTGGCTTCAGCATCTGTAATTGCATTTTCATAATTATGCACACCATTATCAGCATCAGCATCCATATGAGTATCTATTGAAGGCAGTCCATCAAAGCACGTATCCATTACACTACCAACATCGTTGAAGGATCCTGATTCAGATCCATCTCTGTAATCAGTTTCAGGCTGTAAACTATCTTCAAATAGTGGCTGGTTTACTCCATCTTCTTTTTCCCACATCTCAGAATCTAATGGTTCCTTAGACTCGTAAAGCTCCATTATCGAGCCTTCCAAACAATCAACTGATTCGTTCTCATAAGCACATTGTTCTGGGAGTTGACCTTCCCCGTGATTGTATGATCCTAAGGTTTGAATATTACTACACATACTTGGATCTAAAGCTAGACTTTCATTATATTTGCAAGGCTCTGAGACAATATTATCTTTAAACAGAACATGTGCTGGGTCATCTCTGATATGTTCCTAATTTGATATGGCAACCTTGCAATCCAAATTTTTTCCTTGGTTGCCTTCTGAAGAAAGATATATTTCAGGGGCCTTGGTGCTCGCTGACATGGCTGGAGCAGATGGCTTCTTTTCTTCAAAAAGAGAAAAACCAAAAAAGCTAGAAGTGTTTTGTTGTGCTGGAACAGGAGTGACATTGGACTTCCCTGAAGACAAAAATGATGGTAGCTTAAAAATGCCTTGGGAATCTGGCTCTTTTGTTTGAGGGTTTTTTTGTACTATCCCGGGTGATGTCTCTACTTTGTCTGGTCTGCTAAAAAAAGAAAAAATACTGTTAGCTGTTTGAGACAGGCTGTCTGCTATCTGGCTAGTCTGTAAAATTGGTATGCTGGATTGCTCTGGCTATTTCTCTGTCTGGGCAGTTGGTTCTGAAACACTTGAAGACATATTGGTAGATGCCAGCAATGGCCGAGACTTCTCTCCAGACCCCCGGGTCCATTGACAAGTAGAACTATATAGTGGCTTACCGGGTTCCTGAAAAGGTGGGACTGGACTTACCCCTTCCTAATCCAAAGGTAGGGGTGATTTTTTTGCTACTTTTTTGGGAAATTTAATTTGTGACTGCATAAATACTGGTTCACGGTCATGGATCTCAGGCTCGGAATCAGTTAATGTTCTTTGGCTAATATCTCGAATGGTCCCCTGTTTCTTCAATACTTTATTTCTCTGAGATTCAGCAGTAGAAGCATTTGCCTCTTCTTTGCCTATTTCTATTGGATTACCAACAATTTTAAAGTCAGCTGAGGGACTGTGTGTCACATCCCTGGATGGCTTTCCAGTCAATGTTTCAGCTTTAAAGAGGTCATTGAGTGAACCAAATATGGAAGAAATACCGGAGGATTCTTTAGCATAATTTTCTACTGGCCTAAACTTAGTTTCAGCTGAAGAAGTAGGAGTTGCAAAAGTAGAAGGCTTTCCAGTGGAAGTTTCAGTTTTAAAGAGATCGCTTAGTGAGCCAAGCATGGTTGAAATACCAGGCGATTCTTTATGATCGTGTTCTAATACTTTATTGCTTGCTTCAGTTAAAGATGTAGGTGCCACATCACTAGAAGGCTTCCCAGTCAACGTTTCAGCTTTAAAGAGATCACCTATTGATCCAAATATAGATGGAATTCCAGGTGATTCTTTAGTACTATGGGCAGCTGTCTCTTTTGTTGTATCTGGACTTTCATTTTGGATATACTTCAGCTGAGATTGCTCTTCAGTCTTAGGAGAACCAGACTCAACTGTATCAGTTTGTGTCTTAAAAAAGTTAAAAAATCCAGAAGTTGTACTTTTGTCAGTGACAGTTTTCTTATTACTGTTATCACTTATGTTAAATATTTCAAGGGCACTCTTCAGCAGTGTTTTTTCTGATTCATTTGAGAGTGGGACTTTGGCATCACCAAGAGGAGGATTCTGCTGCTTCTGGTCAATTTTGTTAACTTTTCCATGCATCTCAGGGGGGCACTGACTGAACTTTGGTTGCATAGGAGTTTGAGTCTTTGAACTATTTATTCCACTTGAATGTACATCATACAAGTTACTGCTCTCACTATGAGATCTGTCCCTGATGCCCCTTTTTGGATAACTGATGTAACCTTCTTGATTCAGGTGTGCATGCCTTTCAATAATAGAATAATTATGGGCGTCAACTGTTTTACTTTCAGTAATATCATCTGGGGCAGGTGACTGAACCTCGGAAGATGAAGAATGGGGTTTATTATCTTCATTCTTCGCTAGGAGCCCACCAAGAGATGAAAATAAAGAAGATACAGGGTTAAACAGGGTTTTTTTAAGTTCGCTTTTTTCAGAAGAAGACTTCTCGCTTGTTGATGTTGATTCTTGGTTAACATTGACTTTAGGGAACAAATTAGATGGTTGACAAACTTCAGGCTTTTGTGACAATAGAGGTTTTGTCTGCCCTTGTACTCTTGTATCTGGTCTTGAAGCATGCCACTGTGGACACATGCTTAGGTCAAGAGACTGTCGCTCGAGGAAAACACCTTCACTATCAGATCTAAGGTCCACTTTCAGTTTTCGAAGCTTACGAGTAGAAAACTCCACAGGCTGGTCTCTCTGGAAGTGAATAGACTCTTCAAACATATGAGAGAAGGTCTCCAAGTTTAGGTTCATTAACTCATCACTTCTCTGTAAAGAGAAATCAAGTGGGCTATTTAACAGCTGACTTTCAAACATTTGATCTTCAACAAACCAAGGTAACTCCCCACTACCAAAAGGAACCTTGAATCCACAAACTATGATATCATCCATTACTAAGTAATCAGGTTCAATGTAGTCTTCATAGTCCTGATATAGTTCTGTGTCTGGTTCACAGACATAAACATATTCACCTGTAGGATCTGTTAACAAGGAATACACATAGAACCCATCACTATACATGTAATATCCACAATCACCATCTTCAGACTGCCACCACAATCCAAATTCTAGCAACGCCAACCATTCCATGTACTCATCATCTTCAAGACATAACATGGTACTTTCATCAAAAATCAAAGAGTCTGGGTCAAAGAAGCTCAGCCGAGAATAATCACACTGTGAGGAATATCTCAAGTCTAGAGGTATCCCATCATTTAAACTGCTTGCATCATTTTGTGTAGAAGTGAAGTCAATATGGCTGTATGATGCAATGATCAAAGCAGAATCCATTGTGTTGAAATGTCCCTCTTCTAATGGTAAAAATGTAATCCAGTCATTATCACTTTGATCTTTCTTGCACAAATTAATGACTCTGTCAGGTAGTTCAGGGGATATAATCATGTCATTAGCTTCATGTGCATAACAAGCAGAGGACTCTTTCACAGGCATCGCTACATACCAGTCTGGAACGTCATACTCCCACTCATAACTTGAAGAGCTTCTTGTATCTTCGAGCTCTTTCTGCTTGTTTGAAATTTGCCCCTCACATAGGTTCAAACTATGTTCAAAGTCATCCATCCAACACAAACCAGAGTCTTCAGTCTCTGAATCAAACTGGACAGAAACATCACGGGAACGACAATCTAAAGAACGAAGATGTTGATCAATGCTCACTTTATCTCCACAGTTTTGTCCTTTTTCATTAAATTGCGTTAAGTTGCTTTCATTTTCTTTCTGAACAGGCAAAAAAAGCTTAAGCTTACTAAACACTCCGGACTGCTCTTCTTTAGGGCCACGACCATCACTCTGAACATTGCTATGAACACATTCTCTTTGCTGAAATTCTTCAACACCTGGAGAATTTTGTTTGATGCTTGAAAGATTATCATAGGATGCAACCTTAAACAACCCTGAAAAGAAACCTCCAGATTTCCTATCCTGAGAACTTTCATTGTCCTTGACAGAGGTTTCCTTGGCTGCAGTTAGGTTGTCAGTTGATGAAAACCTAAATAGCCTGGAGATGAAACCCTTAGAATTCTCCTTGCTTTTGCTTGTATTAGTATCCACTTTGGGTATATCCCATTTGCGACTTGTTTTAGAATTATGCACAGTCTGTTGCATTAGACTAATTGAATCTTTCTGCACTTTGTTAACATTTTCTTCTGCCTGATGTTGTAAGGTTACATTTGTGCTTTCTGCTTTTTCAAACTTGGTTAAAGGTTGCTTTGCATTACTTTGAAGAGTGTTCACAAATATTTCACCTGGAAGGGTTTCCTTACCAAAATATTCCTCTGATTTTGATTCATTAGTACCCATTTTATTTATTACATCTGCTGAGAAAACACTTTCAGAAGATGCCATTCTAGGTAAATGTGAAACAGTTGTACTGCTCTCAGCATCTTTTTTACTTGATGAATTAAAAGAATTGAAAAAGGGAATTTTACTTTTGCCTAACCCCAAAGTATTCGGAATGTCAGTTTCCGATTTAAAACTTCTTGCATTTTCCATGCTACCTACATTGCTGGTTGAAGTGTCTGAAGACTGGAAGAAAAACTGACTGAAGGACTTTTTTAAAGGATGAAAAAATTCAGTTTCAGATCTCTTGGCTGGTTCTGAAACCACTGGTTGGTTATCACTACTGTTAACTACTTTAACAGGCTTTAAATTGCTTTCAGATTTAGCCAGTGAAGAGTCCAGCTCCCCAGATTTGATTCCTGCAACGTCATGGGGGTCAGATTTGTTGACATGTTGATCATGGTTGCTACCCATTTTAATATCAACACAGAGTTTATTATCTTCAACAGAAAGGTCAGCTTTATCTAAGGGAGGTTTGGCAATTGAACAAACAGGATGTGTTATATTGTCTGCCACTATACATTTTTCAGGAAGTACTTTTTGAGAAACTCCAGAAACATCAACACATTTCTGAACATGCTGAGGTACAGGAAACTTGCTGTTAGGTGAAAGGGAAGACTTAGGGTTTGTTTGAGATTGACTAAGGTTTTCTTTGTTGGCGTTGTTCTCCTGTCCCTTCAAGTCACATCCACTGGACAAGTTTGACTTTTGCTGACAAGAGTTCTCACAGTTGCTTTTCTTCATATCACCGGTTCCCAAAAATCGAATGTTAAATATTTTTGATATGCCCCCAGTTTTGGGAAGCTGTTGTTTCTCGGGAGCTGAAGAAACAATCTTTTCTACTGATGTGGTTATATGTTTTGCCCCAGAACCAACCTTCTGTGTGAATGAAGTAAATAAGGAGTTTACAGTGTTTTTAATACCCGACAGATCAGGAAGTGGTTCTGACTTAATTTCGCTATTCGAACTACCTTTGTTTAGGTCATTAGTCATTTCTTCTACTTTATCTTCGACATTTTGTTTTTTTGCAATACCACTGTTTAGGTTACTGACTGGTAAGGTGTGAAACCTATTTATCTCTTCCTCTTTCTCAGCTAAGTATTCTGAAACCGATTCAACCAAGCACTGTAACTCATCCATCGTGTCTACATATTCTTCGCTAGGTTCCTCAACTGGAGACAACTTAAGACTGTGCATCGAGCAGCCGTATTTCCCACTATTTTTATAATGTTCAGGTTTTAAATCACTTGAACTGGTGTTTAAAGAATTTAAAGTGAAGCTATTGGAGTAAAACAAGCTAGGACCACCCCAGGTTTGTGATAGTAAAGCTAATTCTTCAAACTCATCCCCAGAAATTGGCGAGGACAGTTGACCATCTGAAGCACTGCTGTCATATTCTTCCAAAGTATCCAGAGAAGAACTGTGGCCTATATTGCCAGACTTCTTGTCCACCGGTTGCGGACATATTTTAATTTGAATGACATCCTTTTGATCAGGATTATAAATCTGCTTTCCACTTTTAACTAGTAAGCCATTTTTATAGGGTCGTAAAACAGGATATAAAGAGATGATGGGTTCATCGTTACTCTCAAGAGACGAACTGGACCAAATGACGTCTTTTGTACATTTAACATCCTGCACTTTTGGAGTTCGCGGACCTGGTATTTTCTTTTGTGAAAAGCTGTTGCTAACCTTTTTATGATGACTGGAAGATTTTTTCCTACCTTTCCGTCTGTCACTCGTGTTATATTGTTCTGGGTGATGGTAGAAAGATTTTGGAACCAAGTCTTGACAAGATGTTAACTTCTGAAGGCCAAATTGCATTTCTACATCCAGATTTCTCTTTGCTACGTTAGCTACCTGCCAGTTTTTTTTACTCTCCTTCAGGAAGTCTTCTATGAGCTGTTTGCCTAGAGTTTCACATTCATCTTCCCACTCTTTATCGACATCTCCTGTCTCTACAGGAATGATTCTAATTTTATCTTTTCTAACTAAGAAGGGATTTCTACAATATGTATAAGGAATTTGTAAAGAAAGGGGAGAAAAGGTGAAAAAAGAAGAAAAAACAAAAACAATAAAACAATGTTCATGGAATGTGACCAAAATATCTTACATTATAAAAGGAAAAAAGAAGGGGGTGACAATATGCAAAAAGCAGAATATTTGGCATTTGGAACTTTTTTTTTTTTTTAAATCAAAGCTTTTCTGTACACAAACATTTGTGCACAATATGGTGGTTAAGCTCAACTCTAAATATTCAAAATATTTGTAGAATGGATGAAACGGATATTCTGCAAAGGATAAGGGTAGGAAAGATAGACAAAGTCTAGTCCCAATTTCTGAAAGATTTACGGAACCTTGAAGGTGATGCTAAAGTGCAAAATATAGAAAACCAAAAATTACATAGTGTTTGTAAATGGAATCTACACAGCAAGTTGCAGTCATCAGCTAGTACTTTTAACACGTAACAAGGCAGACTCAAATAAATAAATAGACCCCTTGAATTATTACTACTGAATGACGGCATCAGAGATTTCATATGTGATTTTTTTTCCAGTTTGACTTCGAAGGCCCATTCATATCTGAGCGGTAGGCAAAGGCACATGTCACTGCAAACCACATGTGCATTGGGTGCCCTTCAATGACATGCAAATACATTACCCTACACAGAAATGGTTCAGCAACATATGGTACTCATGTATCTGTTCTAGTGCATTGGAAGGCCATGCATTTGAATGAGATGCATTAATGCAATGTATTTTAACACATCACATGTATTAATAATATTAACACATTATGTCCAGAGGTACTCTTTAACAAGCAAATCATACAGAGACTACCAGGACTGCAGTACTTTTTTATAAAGAGAAACATGGATGATGCTAGTTTTTGCTAGTATTGTGGTTGTTTTGACCACCTGCCTTTTATACTTTCCTGGAGCAAGTCTGCAAATTAATCTTTCTGAATTTAACTTTCCCAAACTGCTTTCTTTCTTCAAATCTAAAACTCCAGGTATTGAAGCTGTTTGGGTCTTGATAACACTCAGCAAACTGGGTTTCCATCAGGAGGACATGGCGGTTGTTTGCGCATTTCTTTCATGAAAGGGAAACACATTTTTAAATACACTATAATGGCCAAATGTAGAGGTAGCAACCACAATCATCATTTGGAGGGCAGTCCACATAAATTTGGCCATATATAGGATTGGTAGAGATTGTCCACAATTGTTTAGCAATCTAGTGTTTATGGAGTAGCACCTTGCACTCTCTACTATAAAACTCTTTTTTTCTATTGCGACAAGGAAATATTATCAGGATTTACCATATGGGCCTATGTGATGCTAACACATGCAGTGTCTTCAGAAAGTATTCAGAATTATGGGTCCTGGGAACCTTTAGTGCAGTAGCTTTTTTTCCAAGCCTTTCCCAGATCTGTGCTTTGCAACAATTCTGTCTCTGAGCTCTGCAGGCCATTTCTTTGACCTCATGGCTTGGTATTTGCTCCTATATGACTAATATATATATATATATAAGGGAGGCACCTGAGGTAAACGTTTAGTTCCACATTGTTCCAAAACACTTAGCGCTAGCATCTTTGCTGTGATGCTGGACACTGACTAGTGGTATTGAAATGGTAAAATGTATATACTATATGGAGACAAAATGTTTGTAACAGTTCAACTTTCCTTTACATGTTTTTTATGGGCTAGAACCTATGCATGTTTTTATTGTATACCTCCTGGAATGTCTGCCTTGCTTCTTGTCCCAAAACTAGGAGTCAGTGGGCTAGTAATGAGGGACAATTTTTTTTTTTAGAGCAGAGAATGGTTGGATATGGGTCGGTTATCATTGTCTGGGGCCCCTCTGCAAAATATACACCTCATTGTTTCCTTCTGTTACACTGTATAGGTCAAGGTGTAAGACGATTGTCAGATGTCAGATGATTCTCGCCCAATACAAACAGTGGGCCTCCTCTCCAGTGAGAATCTGACTTGTGTACAGAGGTCGCCTAATAGCCCAAGGTCCTTGTCCATCCTGACGGATCCATGAAGGACCGGAGATCACATAGGGAAGAGAAGAGAGCACAGCAGGGTGCCGCTCGCTCGTTCTCCCCTCTCCTATCTTTGTAAAACAGAACGGCGGTGTGCACAGTGCTCATTCATTTATGTATCACTCTTTTGTTGCTGGAAACTATCATGTTTTCAGCAACAATTGAACATGTGTACACAGCCTAAAATCCCTACCATCCATTTTACACTACCCTGCCCCTGCCGGAAACAATGGCACCCGGTTCATTTGCACAGATATGATTATCTACATTCAGCATGTAATTGTGCACAGCAATAACACCGAGGACATAAAGCCAGCACGGCACAGGACAAAACCACGGAACAAGCGGGGTACACAGGGTGTAACGAACATGTTGACCCACCTATCAGACAGATCTAGAGAATGCCTGCTCTCTAAGGAACAGTGGCGGCTTGTCAGCTGACTAGATTCAGACGCAGACTCTAGGTCGTGCCGTCCATTTGCACTCGAATCTACGCTATCATATCGCCTTGAAAGGAAAGAAAAGGAAGGGTAGAAAAACTGTGAAAGAGAGCAAGAAACAGAACAGCTTAACATCATGATTTGTGGCTTTCTTTTCCTAAGAAGGGCAAAACCTGTAAAATACTGCTAAAGATTTTTGTTCAGTATCTGCACGGTACTCCTTTTCCAAATGACTGTTCCATGCCTTCAAATCAGGGGCTGTACAGAGATTCAACATTCAGTTTGTTCTCTCTGTGTTTGGTCAATGCATGTATCTGAAAACTGCTGCTTCAACAAGCACAGGTTGTATGAAAACTGGTAATGGACATTTTCACAAAATTTATGTCAGCAACTTCTTAGCATCCCCAATTCTAAATATGGGATTTCACACAGCTCTCCTGGGAAAGTTAATGACACTCAGAGTATTCCTAATGGTAAGAGGAGCTTCAATAACCAATTATGTCAGGAATAACAATGTTTGGTAGATTGGTTCAATATTGATTATAACAAAGTCCAACTATTATAAATGAAGAGCAAAATCTGAAACAATTAGGTTAATTAGCATTGTTATTTCTATATATGAGAAAATGTCACCAGTGGAGTGCATATTAAATTATAAAACATGGTAAAAGTCACATACTTAAGACAAATTTTATGAACTTTTTTGGAATAGACCCAGTGAGTATATGTATCCATATTGCACTAACCTCCATCTTCACAACAGAATACCATGCTCATGTAATCACAGGGACCTCTGAAGGAGCTAAGGCTACATACATACATAAGATTTTAAGATCCTTCCCAACGACAAATAACTGAAAGATGCATGAACGAGCGCTGCACATACAACGCGGTTCTGCACTATGGATAGGGGAGGAGGGAAAACGAGCGGCATCGCCCTGCGCTTTCCCCCCTTCACTTGGATTGCGGTCGTTCGTCACTTAACATTTGTGGATCCGCCAGAAGGGACCCATGAATGATGATGTCCGACGGCCGCTGTAGACACGTCAGATTCTCATCCAATATCAGTCCTAAAACGATAATCGGACAAGAATCATCCGACGTGTACATAACCTTAGTCCTTTTAAATGTCTGTGTGAATAATGATGCACAGCCCCTGCAGCTTCTGCTATTGACAACTGGTCGCACTAAGCTGCTCCTTTTCCCTAATGTTTTTGCATGCCTTATGTCCCATGTCACCAGCAGCCACTTTTCTTCTTGCCTTGTGTGAAAGGATGCCAATGGCCACTGGTACCAGAGAGAACAGGAGAAGAGCATCTGATGCCTCATCACTTTTTTATTACTGGTAAAAGTTTCTCTTAGGTAGACTTGCACTATACTAATTGAGTAACATATACTAAATAAACAGGAAAGGTTAGAGGAATCTTTCCACGTATAGAAGCCTGGAACTGCTCTATCAGTGGAATACTAGGTGACATTCAAATAATTGAATGATCTGATACCATTTAGAGGCTACCATATTTTCAATTCTTTCATTCAATTTGCATCTCAACACTAAAAGCTTTTTGTTAAACCTTAAACTAAAATAAATTGCCTTTCTTTACTATGTGCAAGTGTCATGTATAGCTGAACTTGAAGCAAATCTAAAAAAATATGTACTTTAAAAGCAACTATGGTGAGAAACCAAATGTGTCTTGCTGTCAGTCTTCCTTAGCAGCCTGCCAGGAGTAATCTTTCTTCTCAGCAAATTTCAGCACTGTATAGAACATGTTAACTGACTTCTAGTGCTGGTCCTTCCCTCTACTATATCAAATTAAGGGAGCAGGGAGAGGACTTAAGAGTAAGGGGCAGCTTCATTTTCATATCCAATCAACTATATGTGGATGTGCTTATGATGAAGCCAAAACGGATATCAAGGACCCGGCTGTGCTGTATTTATTTGGATGGCAGACAAGCTTGGCTGAACCAAATTAGGTAAAACTTACATAAGTGCATTTGATTTTCAATTTTTGTTTGTGCATTTTTGTTGCATTTACCTGCTTGTATAAAATTCACCCTAAAATTAAATCTCTGGATAAAGAGTCAAAGCTATACCTCTAAAATGAGCTCAGTGACTTGCAGCGTGCCTAGGTGCCCCACAACCAGGGATACATATATAATGAATATACTCACCAGTTTCCCTGGTCATTGCTCTGGTCCTTTCCAGTGCTGGAATAAAGTGCCCGCTATTTGAGCCAAGTAAAAGTTTACAACTTTTCTATTCTAAGCTCACACACCTAGCTTAGAGTCATCTCAGTGACACCTAGAATTGTGGGACTGCAAACTGTGCACTGTGCAAAATCCTTCCCACATAACCTTAGAGAAGAACTCTGATAAATGCTATCTATACATGAAAGGGCCCCATAGAATAATAATTTAGGTAAGCAAACAATAGCTAACCTGGAAACAAAAAACAAACAAAAACAAATAAGATCCTAATAGCTGTGCTCACAAGAGAAAACTGACTGGAATTAGAGCTTATCTAGCCTTTTAAAAAAAAATTTCCAAAGGGTAAATTAAAAGTCAAAAATCAACAGACCAAAATATTCACTATAGTGGAGTACAAAGTGAAGGTTATGCCAGGTACCATATGTGTAGTGCAGTTCACCCTTTTTGACTCTGATGTCAGGCAGGGCACGAAGAAGAACCAACTGCCCCTTATTGAATATCTGTATGAATAATGATGTAAAAGATGCTGACCATTAGGGCCACAAAAAGCAGGTATAAGATTTTAGTAGCTCCCATTTATATGATAGGATCAGAGCTCTTTAACTATATTTTGTTAAGCATAAAGAAACTTTCCTTTCTCTCTTCCATGTTTATTTATAATATATTTTGTTAGGTAAATTGTGTCAACTCCTATGTTTTCCAATTTCATTAATATAACCCTAAAGATCAGAGTTCTTCTTTAAATCCAACCCTTTTTTGTTTGTATTGGATAGAGCGAGGTAGGCTTAGAAATTGTCAGTGTTTTTTTATCCTCGCTTTGTAAAGGCGCCATTCTCTATTTGTCCATTGCCTACAGGCTTGAAAGAAACATAGGGAAAAAAAATCTACCAGGGTAAGACCTTGTTCTCATTACACGAGTGCAATCACCACTCTGTGTGTGTGAGAAAAAGCGGGAAGTGAGGAAAAGTCCCCCCAAATGGAGACACAGACATCAACAAAATTCTCACTGATTATCTCCAGCCAGGTGTCCTTTGAGTGGAAATTGTGGGTCAAAGTCCCACTTAGTAGTTATTGCAAAAAAGGGCAGGCAATGTGGATGGCAATGCAATAATTTTGCACATGCATGGTTAAATGCTGGTTTCCAGGGAAATTGCGTAGACTGGGAATAAATTAACTCCTGTCTGCGCGGCAGTTACATCATCCTGGCACGGACCAAAAACAAAAAGTGCAGCACCGGCCTGGTGATCAAGACTAAATAGGAGCGCAGAGCCTCCTGGGACACCTACATCATGCATCCCAGGAGGCACTGGCTGCTCCTTCCACACATTCCTGCTCTGAAGCGCTGGAACAAAAGAATTCTAGGACGACGCGGGACCGGATGGAGGAAAGGTCCAGCGCCATTGAAGGATCTGCGTGTGCAGGGAGGGAAGTGACAAGGCAGAAGATTTATTGCACAGATTCAATAGTATTTAGAATCTCATGTTATGAAAACAACACATGCCAGGGGTTCAGTGGTCCCCCATTTCAGGAGGGCTAGGTATTGATAAATGTGCATACTAGAATAATATAATTATAGGCTAATTAGTATGATCTTTCTAATGCTTAACCAGCAAAGGTGGGGAGCTCTGCATTTTTATTGTTCCAGTACATACTTTGTTTAACAGTACCATACATTGGTGAAAGGGAAACCTTTCAAACCTTGAATTCAGTCTAAATAAAATTGAATCTGAACTTCATACATTAAGCTTTTGGTGCTTTTCTCCCTGTACACCCAGAATCAAAAACCTGACAAAAAAGTTTTAAGGCTACTGAACTTTGTCCAAAACAAACAAAAAATGGTGTAGTTGAAAATGTGTGTTTAAATTTGTGACCTACCAGAAAAAAAAGACTCTGACTTATAGACAGTTCTGGTCCAGTATGTTGAGAGTTGAAATTTGCTGCTCCTGAATATATTTTAAAGAACATTTTAAATTCAGATTGAATGAAATAGTGAAAACCTTACAGGAGTTACCAGAAAGTTTCCACTTTTCATTCACCAGGACTTACCTCATAGTCCTCCTCTCCCGAAAGTCCAGGTCGTAGCTCTGCATGGAGTCTACACAGGACTCACGGGATCCTCCTTGTTGCTGTAGTCGCGGCTGCACAGGAAAGTGGTGGACAGAGGCATTGGGTTGAGAGGTGGTGTGGTAGGGTGGTGGAATGCTGTTGCTGGTTTCACTCCGGTAATCGCTGTCCCGGTCATCTACGGCACTGTCATGATCTTCGAAGGCTGCAAAGTAAGAGAGATTAGAGGCCATGTATTACGTTCAACTTTCAGATGTCACTATCCGGAAGAATGTTCAGACATTGCATGACCAGAGCACTATTTGAATAAAGAGGCATGCAATGTATCAGAATAAAGGCTTGGAGTATGCATGAGAGAAAAATATTCCACCTACGGGTTCAAATTCTACACTTGATATACATCCACTGCAGAACTGCAATGGTAGACCTAAAGAAACGGTGAAGACCAACCACGTATATGCTGTGGTCATAATCAGATTTCAAAACAAACTCAAGGTATACCAACAAAGAAGTAGCAAAAAAGTAGGGCACAGACTTTTTAAAAAGTTCAATAAAACTTTTTTGTTCCAAGGGCTACTAATTCCTCCAAGGTTAAGACACAGAACCTCTATGATTAGGTCCTACTCTAGTACAACTTCGATCCAGTAGGAATTGGAAAACCACAGAACAATAATGTTTTCCTGAAATTATGAAGAAAGCAGTTCTGCAGCCTATTTGTTGCTCTGAGCCCAAAAACAGACATCTACAAGACTCCTCAAACCTTAAGTTTAGCTTGGCTTTCAGTATCTAGAAACTGGGATCCAATGCTTGAGTTCCAGTGCCAAAAAGTTTGGTAAGGGCAGCATTTGTCATGTTATACAGGAGGAGGTATTGGGACCTGTTGCTTTGCCTGTATAGACAAAGCAAAAACAGCTGAACACCCTAACCCAGTGTTTCACAACCCTTTGAATAGGGGAAACCCTTGAAATATCTTTCAGGTCTTCAGGGAACTCCTTCTATAATTACTATATCCAGAGATCACAGAATATTAGTGTGGTGGTGAGTGGGAAGAATTCCGCTCTTCCTCTGGCCATTGGGAAGAATGTCTCCCTTACAGAGCCAAAAAGGTCGCTGGTGTCACTTAAACTGACCTGAGAGTCACAAACTGCTCAAGGAACCCCCAGTAACCTCTGGAGAAACCTGAAACTGAAACACTAACACAAAATATAACTGAAACTGATACAAAATATCTACCAACTCAATGCTAAAAGGAAAATACTTTTATGCCAATATTCACTTTTGTGAAAGCTCTGCTAGCCAAACATATTTATTAAACGAGCACCAAAAATACAAAATGTCCAAAATGAAACAACCCATCTCAAGTCTTGCACATAATAAAGAATGACTGAAAGGATGTTTATGCATTGTGGAATCTAATTTTGAGGTCTCAGGGATTTTGTTGGCAGAAGATAACGGTCTAATGTTTAATAGGTGCAAGGAGGAAAGCACCAAATACAAAAAAACTGTAACAAATCAAGCAATTAGAACTATTTTTAAGAGGGACTAGATTATTATTAATTATGCTTTATGATGACCTTTCCTACATCGAGGTATGTGGATTATAGTGGGGGTACCACATGGCTTAACCCTAGCTGCAAGCTCCTACGCATACTCACCAACACCAGGGATAAGCACTTAACCACAAATGCATGAAAACACAACCATAACACAATTGTATCCTCAATGTGGGTGCCAACATCTTGTACATGTGAGCTTCAACTTCTATCAGAACAAAGTGTACAGCAAGTTTCTACAACACAATTGCAAAGCTTTGGGCATTGCTATTTCAAGAACTATTCTGCTCAAGTTCAACACAGAGCTAACGGCAATGCAACATGACTTACAAAAACCTGCTAGCAGGTTTTATGGGTTGTAAAAAGTCAAAAAAAGTTGTCTATTTTTTGCATGATACATTAAGAAACGAATAAAATCCTAATCAGTTTTCATGAGTTCTTTACTTCCTGTTCCAAAGATACATCGGAAAATGAAAAGGAAGTTCTCCAATGTAAAGCAAATCTCTTTTAGTCCATATTCACTGGAACAAATTTCCATTGGAAGAGTTTTTATCTATTTTTGTTACTAGGACACCTAAAAACAAAAGATAGAACAGTATGAAAAGATCTTCCCAGTGGAGCATTGCGAGGGGGTGGGGGCCTTGCAGAAGGCTGCCAGCAGCATGTCCAAGGTTCCCATCTCCAAACCAATGCTAAAGGTTGCTTTATAGTTTTTGATAAAGCTGTTTAAAGCTGGTCCAAAGGCTTTGCAATTGTTTCCATGAGCATACTTTGAACCTCCCAATGTCCGCCCCTGAATGAGGGAGAGGAGCTGGAAATAGAAGGCTTCTTGTAGTGATACAATGCTAACCTTTATGAAAGGGAGAAAATGCTTCACCTACTGGGCAGATGAGGAACTGCATACAAAGTCAGACAAGAATCAGGATCCCCAAGACAATTTTACATTCACCCATCTCCAAACAAATGCTGAAGGTTGCTCAAATTGTTTCAACAAAGCTGATCAAAGCCTGAAAACTCTAAATGTTTTGTAAAAACTTGCTGTACACTATATTCTATACAAACCATGAGCACTTGATTTTGGAGTTTGGCTCCTTGCCTTGGTGGTTTTAAGATTCTAAAGAATTTAGGGTTAAATAAATAAATGCAATAAACAAAACACTGGCTTTGGAGGTGAACAGTCTTGATAATTTTGTAGGAAAGGGGAAGAGACCCACAGTTAACAACCACAGGAAAAGTCACCACAACCCCCCAAAAGATACACAACTTGAATATAAGTGTGGAAGCACCATCTTGATTAGAGGTATCAAAAAAAAAAAACAAAGACATGAACAAGGCCATATTTAACTCCCTTCTATTTTCTTGTATCTCCATGTTCCATGGGAGTTCCTTACACATAAATTACCTGAACCAGTGATTGATTAAAACTACCATGCACAAGATTCATCCATCACCACCATAGCTACAGATTTATCTACCCACCATGGACAATCAGATCTCTGCAGATGTTTTTTGCTCTAGATTCTTTACAATTATCCAGATTTAAAGTTGACCTGTGCAGAATAGAAACCTCTAACCCACACTGGCACCCTTGCTGCTAACAAAATTTGTTTCATACTTACCTGTGAATTTTTCCTACATCACTTCAGACCCAATCACTGCCAAGGATGATGTTTATCTGGTCTTTGCCAAAAGGTAACTTTCAGCCAACAGCTGACAATTAATTCTAATTGTTAGAGAACAACTCCTCCACTTCCTCAAGAATGGTTAGCCCCCACCAAGTCAATGAATGATCGAACAGATTTTGGTAGCACATTTGGCTGTTGGGTGCTGCAGTTACACAAGCTGCAGGTCACTTTAATATCTGTTTTTATAAAAATGCAATACAGTTGGCACAGTGTTTTCCAAACTTTTCAAGGCCAACCAGCAATTCATATTTTGCAGGAAAAACATTGCGGAATAACTAGCTGTGTGAAACACGCACAAAACACGCACTGTTCATGGGACTTGAGGCCAAATTTGGAAATGCCCCACAGCAACAATTTGTCTGCTTTACTGGTCAATATTAATTGGATGCTGGAGGCGACTGTAATATTGAGGAAAGCAATGGCTCCCAGAGCTTTCCAGGGAGTGTAATAACTTCTGATCGTCAGAAGTGTTGATTATTAGACCCTCATCTGGCAACTTTTCCACCCAAAATGCCACCATATTTAGGGTACTCCATGGCAGGAATGCATCAAGAGAGATGTGATTGTCCTTAATTAACTAGAGCTTCTTCAGAAGGTCCAAAAGATTTGGTTGACAATTTTTGTATCACCAGTGTGTAAAGGTCTGCAGAGTTTAATAAAAACATTTCAAATTTGGTTCTATTTTAAGCATTTTGCTTTGTTTGAGATGTTCATAAAACCTTGTGAAGAAGCCAACATTACAAAAAAGGTATTATAAACAAATAGTCACATGTGTTACCACCTTGTGCAGATCCTAGTATGTATAAAAAGAACAAGGTGTAAATTAAGTTAAAAATTAAGAAATAAAAGGAAAGATATCTTGCTGATAATACATTAGACACGTTTAAGTAGCTTGTTATATTAAAAGAAACTCTGCCCAAAACAAGTTTTATTTGGGTGGAAAGTGATGGTGACTCCATGTCCTGAATCAAGAAATAAGGAAAACAGCTTAAGTCCTGATCATGAAATGTATTTGTGATCCCCTTTTCTTATGCCAATATTTCTAAAGCTCTTTAGTGGGTTTTTAACCAAATATAATGAAACCAAACACCAAAATGAGAAAATTGGCTCACTTAGGCCCCTTTCAGACTTCTGTTCGAGAACCATAGGGTTAGACGCTCCCAAGTGCTGAGCAAAATGATGCACCCAGAAGAAGCAAATCACACTGCCAGTCAATGTATTGTCCTTGCTTTTGTGGTGGCAGTCGATTCTTCCTCAAAAAGACCAAAAGCAACTGCATGGCCAGGAGCAACATCCAGCTTCCAGGAACCTTGCCTCATCCCAACCATCATACAAACATGCGCACAAAAATGTTCCCAACCACTCCGATAGAGTGAAATAGGAATGGTGGTATGTAGAGTTGTACCACATCCCAACCAATCCTTTTCAAATATATGGGGTTTACTGTAAACCTGAAAAGGGCCTAAAGGGAGTTCCCATAGGTTGGTCTTCATGTTGAGACTACAGACATGTTTTATATGTTTTGGAAAATAAAAATCGATTGTAAAATCTGCAGATGATCTCTGTCATTAACATACATGGGAAAGTTCTGGTTTGAACGGAATGCAAAATTGCAACTACTGCCCTTTACCATCACTTTAGCACCTAAACAAAAATGTATTTGTTTTTGGGTGGAGGATTCAAAAGGGGTTCTAGGTGAGTCAGCCCAAAGACAAAATAAAGTGTGGTATACAGAACATAGGTGTATAAATCTGGAAACGAAACACAACACTGCTAATAGATTCAGCACAATTTACTACTCTGGGGCACCATGAGGCATGCGGCATGCTTGTTTGTCTGAACGGCAGTGCGATATTTATGCATACAGGTCACTGTTACTGTGAGACAGACAGAAATGGTAAGGTGGTGGGATGGAGAAGACGTCTGTTTATACAACATTATATGGACAAGGACAAAAAATTAAAAAGGCTGCGCTGTGCATGATTTCTATTTCTGAAGAACACCGTAATGTCATTCAGAAGCTTCAATATAGAGACTTCTTTTAGTGTAAAGTTAAGTTTCCACCTCTATCCTTTAGAACATGATGGGGGTTGCAACTCTTGGGTATGGACTACCAACTTACATGATGTTATATGTGAAGGAGCTAACAGTATCTATCGAATGTCAATCTATTTGTTTTGGTTGTACTTAACAATATATTTGGTTGTGCAACAAAATTCTTATGCTTAATGATTGGATTGGTCAACAGAAAAACAAAAATGTAATTTGATCCTCTGCATTTGGCAAAATATTTAAAAAGAACAAAAAAATCAGATCAATGAGCCCTTCTTTCAGGTAATGAAGGCTTGTGTGCACAGACAGCAGGCTGGAGAACCTGCAGAAGGGAAACTAATAACCATCTAGAAAGATTGGCATCTATTCCAGGAAATTTGTCAATTTCTAATCCAATCTTCTGGATGAAATGATACTTCATCTCTTGATCAATAGGTCATCATCTTCTCATCTTACAGGAGTAATACGGTGTCACTGATTGAGACATGGAGCCCTCCTGAAGGTTTACAAATTATCTTTCTCTCCAGGGGACCTAATCAGACGACAAGGAATAAAAGTATGATATGCAGAAGCGACCAAGGTTGTAGTAAGTATATGACAGCACGAGAGCAAAGGAAAAAAAAACACATTGGATGTAAATTGTTAAAGGTCACCAAGACTGGAGAAGACTATCATGGGAAAACCTGGATGATTCTGTAAATCTGTAATGGATTTTAAGGTCTTGCTGGATCTCCCACGTTCTCCCATGATAGTCCATCTTCTCCATTATGTCCATGTGGTATTTCATGAGTTCCAGAAAATCTTTAAAGTTAACAAGTTGCTTTTTGATGTGATCATCCCAACTATGCATTCCACTTCTCTTGTTGATGTGATCTTCCCCAACCATAGGTTCCCCTTCCCTTCTCGATGTGATCTTCGCAACCATGGGTTCCACTTCTCTTGTTGATGTGATCTTCCCAATTATGGGTTCCACTTCTCTCCTCCATGTGATTTTCCCAACCATGGGTTCCATTTCTCACTTTCTACTTTTGACTGGTCGCTCCAACCCTAACCCAATTGTAATTCCAAAAACATTTAGTAAATGCAAAGTTCAAAAGAGATTTGTGTATGAGGGAAAGTGCTAAGTTGACAAACTGGCAAGCATTGCTTTACAGGTTGGAAAAAAATTGACAGCTGCCATATCGAAAAAAAAAAAATACTAAATGTCAGCCTTTCAGAAATCCCCTTTTTTGCTTTCCCAGGCAAACTTTTAATGTCTGAAATAAAATTTTAATTTGTGCAGCTTGCTTTGCGGACACAAATTGCAGACAATGGAAGGGAATATAATGAATAACAATACAAAATTTAACATACAATAAACATAGATAAAATATACAATAAACTTTTTTATTTTTTGTTTATTGTATGTTAAATATTGTTTTGTCATTCATTTTCATAACTCGCTATTAAAATTCTTTAAAACCTTAGTTCAACTTTGGCCCCTACTATTGAGTTTAATGTTGAACACCTCTTCTTATTAGTGGTTCATACTGGTTTTCCCCATCCCATGAGGAAGCCATAACCGGCGAAACACGTCAGGGTCCGAGATCCAGTCGACTTGTCACTAAATCATCCTATATCTGCACTTCAGCCTTACCTTTCATTAATGTCTCGACTGAAATACGCAGTTGACCTTTTTCTAACATTATGTCCTGAAAACCACACGTTTTGTGAGCGGTTAGGAAGGACTTGGCTGAGCTTTTTTGTCTTTGTAACATTTAACTGGTGGATTATACCAAAACATAATGTTTAATCTTTTTTATTATACATATATTTATATTAAAAAAAAAAACAAATTTTAAAACCCCTCTTTCCTAGTTTTTGTATTTATATTTCCTTGAGATATTAAAGGGTAGGCTACTAGATATATTGATTTAAGGAAGACAACACCCGCCTTTCATGCTCTCCTTTCCATCCAGACAAGGATTTTTTACCATGCCTGAAAGCAAGCTCTAAATGTTATGTTCTTTATATATAACTCAAAATTTTTCCCGGTCTCCTCTGACTTGGTGATTTAACCCTGTTCTCATAGCCAAAAACAGGTAGGTATTTCAGATGTGGGGACTGATTGAGGAATCAGTCAGCGTCCATGACAATCCTCAATTCTATAAAAGATGAAAAAATCAGCCTGCTCATAGGGAAGCATTCCAAAAACATAGAAAAAAAATCTATATTCATATAAAGTGCCTTGAACCACTTGAAATGAATTACCAAGTGGCAGCAAGTTAAAATTGATGAACCGTCATTGAGTGAAGACAATACTATGAGCCCTTCAGGTGTATGAAAGAGCCTAGAGAGTCTTCTAGATGCAAGTGGTATATTAGGTTATTTTATATTGACCAGAACACAAAATGTTTAAAAGATGAATTACTGAAACTCAATACACATAACAAGACAATACCTGGTATAAAAAAATATACATAGGTTACCAGATGGAATTTGGAGATCAGATTATCAGATTTGGTGGCACTTTGGTGGTCAGTTGACAGAGCCATATTCTAAAAGGGACACAACAAGGCTGTATGCATGAATATTCACACGGCAAGGCATCACAAGGCATGCTTCGGCATGAGCGGAAAGAAAAGTGTTACATACTCTGGCTTTCACCCCATCCGAAATAACTCCAGCTGCCTGGGAACGGCGGCAAGGAACAGGAGGGGAAAAAGAAAGTTCAGCATCAATGAGGCAATAAGAGTATTGTATCAGCGGCGGTGAAGAGATCAGCGATGGTACAAGACAGATGGTAAGATCAATACATGAATATGACAGGACTAAAAAATTGAACATGCAGAATCACATTGAACAAATTAGGCATGAAACACAAATGCATCAACAACATAGTATATACAAGACATGCTCTGTGTCATATTAATGAATGGCCCATTTACACCATTTAGGCGCATTCACGTGCATTGATTTAAGATCATCTAATGCACCAGTGCAGCAACATACATTATTGTGCATTGCTAAGATGTGTAGGGGTGCTATTTAGAATGTGTGTGAATGGGCCCCAAGTCCAGCTAACCTATTTTTCCTTTGCTAGTGTAAGAAAGGATTGGAACTCTTTTTACCGCTATCCAAGGCTCCTTTTTTACCCTCACTATCCTGCTGCCAAATTCATTAGGTGGGAGAAAATCTGCGACACAGGCACAGACAGAAACAAAACCCTTTGTATTTTCGAATTTTGGAAAAATTTGAGGACCCCTGTCAGATTTGAAATGCTCTGTGGCCCTGTTGCAGTTTCACTCTATCAAAGTGAGGGGAAAGCTCTTGAATAGCAGTAGAAACAGGAGGTTCAAATCTTCTCCACTCCATCCAAAACCAATTTCATTTTTTTGTCTGCTGGGCATGCACTTTATTGACATGCATACGCAATTAACCTGTATGAGCTGTGAACACAGAATATCATACTTCATTATTTTTAAGGCTCCTAAGCCCCAGGGTTCCCCCCAGCTCCTTTTAGCTGGGCGCACCACCCAGCACTTTTCAGTAACTACCCAGCTTTTTTTGAGTGGTTACTGAAAAGTTAGTCAAAGGTCTACCAAACACCTACAGCTAATTTCCATTAGGAAAAATAATCTCTGGAGAGAATACTGTAAGCCTCAGTAAGTAATATGTATACCATATTTATCCAAGTGGTTCATTATTTCCAAGTTTGAAACAATTATCAAAAAGGTTTGAAGCAAAAAGGAAATTCAATATACAGAAGTTTACTGAACTTGAAAACAAACACATTACCAATGCACCTGAGAAAGTAATGTACATTTTTTTTTATTAACATATGTAATATAAACAATATAGTACCTTTGTATGGGTACCCATCCAGTGTCCTGCCCAGCCCCTTTTAGCTGGGTGCACCACCCGGCACTTTTCAGTAACCACCCGGCTGATTTTAGGTGGTCAATACAGGGGTTGCCACCTGCCTACAGACCCTCCCACCCAGCTTTAAAAAAATGCTGGGGAGATAACTGCCTTTTAATACCCAAATGTACAGCAAACCTCAAATGGATGGATTTGTGGATATTTGAATACATTGCAATCCTTTGAAAGAAACCATCCAAGCACAGAATATTAGACTGGTTTGTAGAACATGGTGCACAATATACATGGATACATCTATTTGCTTTGAGCAGGTTAAAATATGCAGGCAATGTCTCTTCTGCAATAAAAATTCTTACCTGCCTGATTGCTTTGTGGACTGTTAAAAAAAAAAGGATGCATAACTTAGTTTAGGTTGCCAGAATACTTGGCATTCCTGGCTTCCTCTGTGTTCTCTGGGCCTGGAGGTTGCCAGTTCTAAATGATCTCCTGCACGGGAAATATTATTACACTGTATTTACATAGCACTGACACATTACGCAGCGCTGTACAAAGTCCATAGTCGTGTCACTAGTTGTCCCTAAAAGAAGCTCACAATCTAATGTCCCTACCATAGTCATATGTCTTTTTTTTTTTTTTTTTTAACACAGTCTAAGGTCAATTTTAAGGGGAATCCCATTAACCTAGCTGCATGTTTTTGGAATGTGGGAGGAAACCAGAGTACCCGGAGGAAACCCACACAAACACAGGGAGAACATGCAAACTCCATGCGGATAGCAAAGGCCAGAGTGCTAACCACTGAGCCAATTGCTGCCCAATGTCCCAGCCCAGCCAATCAGGATGTCCGAAGATCATATTGCGGATGAAAAGGAAAAAGATGGCGGCACCCTGTGACAAAACAGGGGCGGGTGAGAATAGTTCTGCTTTATTTTTCTTTTTTCTTTCAACCATTTTGATGTCCATTTACAAAGACCAGAAAAACAAATATTTTAGGTTTAAAAGGTTTGCCACCAATTTTGCCTTTTGTTTCCTGACGCTGTACAGTTAAAAGTGAAAATAGACTGGTGAAATATAAAAAGATTACAAATACAAGCAAAAAAAAACAAAACACAAACCAGCAACACAAAAATCTTTCGTTCAGCTAAACAGTTCTGGTAAAAAGGATACAATGAAGCTGATTTGCTAATCAACTTGAGAATCTATTGGCAATATAGGTTTCACAAAATAAGGTTTATAGATAAAATACAATTGTTACTTCAACAAAACTATCAAATACATTTTATAAAAAAGAAAAAAAACAGAGAATTCACACCTAATATCAATTCTCCGTAGTTCTGGTTGATCGTCAGTACGATTCTTTTGGACTAAACCTCTATCTTGTCACCAGTAAGAGATTTCACTTTCTTGGCTGGGAGTTTGATTTTACAATATTTGGAATGTTTCGACTTCGACTTGATGCATACAATAGAAATATTGTGAAAGACAGAAATGCATGATGCCAATTAGAGGGGATATTTGGCATCATGTACCATCATGTTTCTTCATAAAGGGCCTGGATAGGGCTATGTGTAATCTGGTCGTGGCAGAATTGCTGCATTTTATTTGGGATCCAGGCCCGGAGTGTCCTGAAAGGAATGGGTGGGCCAAGCACTCCCTTTTCCAGGCCAGAATTTGAGAATGGCTCGAGCACCTGGACAATATTAATAAAAAGGAAGCACGCCTTTAAATATGGGGACAGTTGGAGCCTGATGCCAGGTTGGCTATATGCAGCTATGGTCTCCCAAATTTGAGGTCGGTAGACCAGAACCCACTCGTTCCAAGACACTCTGGGCCTGGATCTGAAAAAAAAAAAAAAAATGCAGCAATTCTACTGCAACATAATTACACATAGCCATACCTACGGTAGGTCCTTTAATCCCATTTCCTGAGGTACATGATGCCAAATACCTCCTGATTTTGGCATCATGCGTTTTGGTCTACTACACGATCATCAATACATCAATACACCTGGACCACTGAATGTGATGTAGGCTGTGCTATATATTTAATACTAATGATCATTACACTCTATGCTATGATGCATGCTACATGCTGTAACTAAGCGGTACATTACACACTCATGAGCAAATGTTCATTATTGTTTAGGCCAGTGGTGTAGAACTTCAGTTCTCGAGGATCAGGACCTGCACATATTTTTTATTATTTATGTAACAGAAAGCAGAAAGGCACATTTACAAAGAGTCTGCAAATGTTCCTTTTGGTCACAAACTCCTGACCTGTATGAGGACTGGAGTTGGACACCCCTGGTTTGGTTGCAGGGCCCAGGCTCAGTTTAATATTTTTCCATTTAGTCCACTTGCTAAAGAATGCTGCAGGTCTTTTGCAAATGCTTTCCAACCTTCAACGTTTAGTTCAGACGTCTTCTGAACCTCCCCCTCCCGTTAGCATGAGGAAGAATGGCTGTATATTCTCAGCTTTATGTATTCATCTGCAGCCGACTACTACGAGAGAATTGGGCTCAAGCCAGTTCAGGAGCTTTGGAACCAGACAGGGCATATAGCATGATTTGTGATTTCAGGGAAAGAGAGGAGAACTGTACAGAAAGGTTGGATTGTATTCGTTTTCTGGCAGGATTATCATGTACACTTACTAAACTAAAAAAAAAAAAAACACTTTCAATGGCATATTTACCAGACCAATAGGGAGTGAATATATGATATTTATTACCAGTGCATTCATAACACTTCATAAGAGTCACTGTAATGATGGGTTTAAACCTCAAAACATGTAAACTTGTCCAGGCCAGTTTTATATTCCTTTATAGACAGGTTCTTCTAAACTTACACAAGCACGCACCACCACAGCAAAACCTTGTTCTTATGTATCTAACATTTGCTTCCCTCATTCTTATACTGATAAATCCATCAAAGAAGTATGCAATTTTACCAACTGATTTATTATTGTCCTCCTGGGACGTTTTGGACATGTTATTTTTTGCAAATTAACCCAACGCAATAAATAATTGGTCAAATTATATTTTAGACAACTACATGAAGGCAAATATGTTTAACGGGGTTATATTTAGACCAAAGGGTCTTGGATACCTAACCAAAAAAGTGCCAAACTTCTTTTTCCCCACAGAAGGCTGTATCAAGCTTGAGATATATATATATATATATATATATATATATATATATATATATATATATATACCTTGGATATTATTTAATCCCTATACAGCATATACACTAATTTTGGCTATCCTTTCCTCCAAAAGTATATGTTGGAGATATTAGTAACCCACAAGATTTTAATGTGTATGGGATTTACTCTGGATTTATTGCTCTTTCTGCTGCCCTATTCCCAACATTTTAAACCGAGAGTGATGGAGAATAGTTATGGAGACATACGGGAACCCCTGTCGGTGGAGTTTTTTTGTTTAAGTATTGTATTAATTTTGTATGTTAAATTAACTAATTGGACTAACAAGGAATTCTTTTGATTATTGTTACTTACCTGTTATTGTGGCCCTGATGAAGAGTAGATGCTTACATTTGGTCCTCCAAATTTAGCCCGTGTGTTCCCATTTTAGGGGCACCAATAGGTCCATGTTAAAGGACAACTGTGCCCAATGACTGACAGAATAAACATGAGAAAGTGACATTGTCTGTCACTTCATTCTGCCAGACATTAGGCACAGTGGTCCGGTGCCAGGGACCGATTGGTGCCCCTAAAATGGGAACACCCAGGTGCAAAACATTGGTAAGCATTCTTACCTGCCTCCATTAAACTGTCAAACATGCTGGGAATGCGTAGTTTTAGTCACCAGGACACCTGGTTACCTCTGGCTTATCAGGACTGAAAGAACTGGAGGAATTAGGTCATCCCTGTCAAAGCAATCAAGATGGCCAAAGATCACAAGATGGAAGAAGATGTGACGGAATGGGGTCAGGCGAGTATTGCAGGGTTTAGTTCCCTTTTAGGGATATTTTTGTAAGTTTCACAAGAGGATGGTGATTTCACCAACAAAAGAACCCGAGAGCTGTTCTCCGTGGTCTGAAGTTACTATAGGAGTGTTCAACCCAGAATTTTTTTTAAGCTGGGTGGGAAGAAATTATAGGCGGGTGCCAGCCCCAGTATTAGTACCCAATTCTTAAGTAACCACCCAAAAACAGCTGGGTGGTTACTGAAAAGTACCAGGTGGTGCGCCCAGCTAAAAGGGGCTGTGGAGAATACCCGTATAGAATGCCCAAAATTACTTTTTTAGATTAATAACACAGCTGACCCAACATTTTTGACCTTCTACTGAAAATGCCAGCAACAAGAGAATGCTATGAGATCCCCATATCCAAAATGTACAAGGTCTCAGGTTCTTACTGTTTTCCTTTAAGAAGCGGAACTCCATTTTACTGAAAAGGTGACACAAAGAACTTTGGCGTAGCTACGGCACCAACTTGTGTCACCATGGCAACTGGAACACCCAGTAACTGTTATGGAACAGAAGTGACACCGTTAACGCTTTGCTTGCAGCGGTTACACGGAGGGTTTTTTTTATTTTTTATTTTGTATATATTTATGCATTCACTGGGGAAATAACCGACAACAGCTTCAGAGTGCACAAAACTGATGTCTGAATTTTTATTGCAACACTTATTGAAAGGTCCTTTAGGAGGGGAGAATAATATTAAACTGGTACTTTTATAGTTCAAACAATGAGACAATTAAAAGTCAGTTCCTATGGAAACTAATGGCATAGAGGAAGCCAAGTGGGGTCAAGGCTTGAATAATGAGAAAATACTATATATACATTTACTATTATACAGGTTGTGGTGAAAAGAGATACATTTATTAAAAATAACCCCCAACACAATCTGTGCAGGAAAGATTTCCTAAATCAAGTTGTATGCACATGTCCCATTCTATCACATATCCTAAAAACACAAATCATTTCTTTATTCCCAACAGCAAGAACCAATAACATGCACAGCCCTTTCAGGTTTTTAGCATCACCAGTGTCATGTATGGAAACCCTGCAGAGGGTCTGGGACCCAATAAGGTTGGAGGGATTTTTGGCTTTTTTTAATCCTTTCTTACCACAACCGGTAGATAGTTGCACAGCCCCCATGTATTCCAAGTCCTACTCAATGAATTGCCATTTACCAAACTGATGACAATCAACGAAGCACTGAATGAGAATTTGCTTGTTGGGGCCATTATTATTATTACACAGTATTTATATAGCACCAACATTTTAGGCAGCGCTGTACAAAGCCTATAGTCATGTCACTAGGGACTCACAATCTAATGTCCCTACCATTGTCCTTTGTCATAAATACAGTCTAAGTACAATATTGGCGGGAAGGCAATTACCTAACTGCATGTTCTTAGAATGTGGGAGGAAATCGGAGTACCCGGAGGAAACCAACGCAAACACGGGGAGAACCTGCAAACTCCATGCAGATAGTGTCCTGGCCAAGATTCAAACCCAGCGCTGCAAAGGCCAGAGTGCTAACCACTGAGCCACCATGCTGCCGTGTGTGTGTGTGTGTGTGTGTGTGTGTGTGTGTGTGTGTGTATTATATATAGAAAAATGAACCCAGAGACACATGAGCCCCCGTCTGTGGAGTTTTTTTGTGTAAATATTGTATTGATTTTGTATGTTAAAATGAACTATGTATATGTCGTAATACAAATTGTTTTATTATTACTTATCTGTCGATTTCAAATGACTCCTGAAGAAGCAACCTTTTGTGAGTGCGAAACGTGTCGCGTTGAGAAACTGAGATCTCCTACTTCCTTTGATGGTAGCGATTTTATAATTTATTGTTTTATCATCAACACTAAAGTTGGCCGACTTTTTTTATATATGTGTAGATATTCAAGGTCTATAAAGTCTCATTATTTTTTGTTATTGGACTGTTCAGCTGTACAGAAATGACAGATAATTTGTGAATCCCCAAATGAATTGCAGATTATAGTTTTTTTTAAATAGAAGTTGACACACTATATGTAAACCCCTACAATCATGCACAGATCATCTCATACGAGGCAGGAGACACGGACAATTTGAAAAATCACAAACCCAGATATGAGTTGGCAAAATACCACTCCTGGATCATGAATGGTTTTTTCATTGGTGTTTATCTCCTGCCTTTGGTAAATTGAGCTGTTTTTTTACTATACTGGCCCCATCTCTGGCCGGTTGACCAAAATGGATAGAGGTAATCTCCTTTAAGGAAATGATCTTGTGTCATAAAAACGAAAACCCCTGAAGAAGCAGAAAATTCTCTGCGAAACGCGTTGCGTGTAAAAAATGGAGATTATATTTTTAATTCTGTTAAAAATCTATTACACGGTTAATAATTGTTGGTTGAAGTTTTTATTAGTTTAAATAAAGAAACTTATTTAAATTTTATTTATACTTCAAATATTTGCCTGGAAAGGCCCAGATTACTTTCCAAATCAATGAGAAGCCGATTTATTGTATGTCTTGTATGGCATGTTGGCTCTGATGTAACAATTTTAATCAAATTAAATAGGGGATGCAAATGACAGAAAGATAGACAGTGACAGAGGATGAGGAGATGACCCTGTCCCAAAGAGCTTACAATCTAGGAGCCCAAAAATAACCATAAAAGAAAAAAAAATAACCTATCGTGGTATGGGGAAGCAAATAGATACGTAAAACAAGAAGGTTTTTGATGTGTGTAACTTGAAGAGAACCTGTCTATAAAGGAATATAGAACTTTCATGTGGGTTTATCACTGACTGCATGTGTTCAGGGACTCTGTGTATGTATACTTGAGACAGGGGATTTCTTACATTACTTTTGGTCTGTTAAATATGCCAATGGGATTGTGACTTAAATGTGACTGTCTCAGAACACATTGAACAGGCATAGCTCACCATTTAGATTCCCACCTATAGAAAATCCAGGAGTGATCATTGACAGGATTTAGGAGATGGATTTTTTTGTTCTATAGATGGGAATATTTTGTGATGTACATTGCACAGTGAGAACTAAAATGGTATTTAAGTTAACTTTACATCAACTAAAATGAATATTCCCCATTACAGCAACCAAGGGGGCTGTACAATGAATAAATAGATGAATGTATTGCAGCAGTGCAAATCCCACTTTTCCAACTCTAAAGCAACTATTGGAATTTTTAAAACAAATTTAGCCAAGGATTACAGAAAAAACATCAATGTGTGTGTCTAGCCTATAATCCTTTCATTAATGATTCACCATTCTTCATTATTTTCTTGGAGATTAGCTGGCTATAAGACAGCACTGTTTACTTTTCAAACAAGCAAAGCAGCAACCCAAACAGAGCAAAAATCATCAGTTAATGGCATGCAATGGGGACACATGTGGCTGACACGTCTTCCAAATGAAAAGTGTTGGCAGGCAAAATTTATCAACGGTGGTTCCATAAAGTAGGGAGGACATTTGGCTAAGGTACCCCAACAGACTTAACTCTCATACAGACATCAAATGATTTTCCCTGGAAAAAGATTTTTGTGAGCATTTCCAGTGACAGATGAACAAATGAGGTCATACATGCACAACACCGTTCTGGGAAGGTGGAGAACCTACAAGTTGCACCCCACTATGCTCTTCTCCATATAAGAGGATGGCAGTCATTCACCAATCCACTGTGGCAAATCGAAGAACGACCTCAGGGGTCCACCGTACAAATATCAGATTTTCACCAGAAAAAAAGACCATAGGTAATAATTATCTGATGTGGATGTAGCCTATTTGCAATCAGATTTAGTTTTGCATAGGAAGAGAGAAGAGTTAACATTCTTTGTTGTAGGGTTTTATCATTTTGTGTCGTCCTTTGGCGATCTTCACTTCCCATCTTACCCATACAAAAAATCGTGATAATTCTGGTTATCAACATCAGGAAGACATTAAAGGGGAACTAAAGTCCCACTTTTACCACTAGTGAATCAGGCAGGTGATTAACGCTGAAACACAGAACAGCCAATAAAAAGAAACAGAAGAACGGTTCCAAGCACATTTTGTTTGAGAAGCTCGGCCAGGGCTAAAGAACGTTGAACGAGTTCTGTGGCTCACCTAGGCTCCTGTCCACCACTGACTTAGGGGTACACAAGGGTCTTTAGTCAAAACTCAGGACACCAGCCAAAAATATGACTGAACAGGACTCTAAAGGATTCCTCCTGCAAGATAATTTCAAGTCATAGAGACTTGACCACCAAGAGGTAGCCCAGCACCAGGTTTGGCGAAGTTGCAGACAACAAGAAATCTGAAACTGCTAGAGAAAGTAAGCAGTGACACTGGGGATGGTTCAGTTCAGGGATGACTTCCCAGATTTGGCTTTACTTGTGCACAAGCAAATTTGACACACTATGGCCAATAGCAGCAAGCTACGACCCTTGCGTACCCTCTCATTGCCTACATTCCCCACAGAGAAATGTCAAGCACTGTTCAAGCTAATTGCAATGTGCTGATTTTCCAAAGATGATAGCAAACACTGCCGGCTCTGAACTTTTTTCTAACATTTATAATGTTTTTTTTTTCCATGAAAGGACCACTTAAAGTGGAACCAATCATCGCAAATCACATTCTTCGTAGGCCCCCTGCAATGATGATGACGATTCCAGAGACTGCTGCACCCCTTAATGACATGTCACCACGTCTTCGGAGTCCACCACAATCCTCCTAGGTCCATTGGGTGCCAATAAATCTAACTCCTAGGCTTAGTGTCAGAAGGCCCGTAAATGGAGCCGACTCTGTGTACCATAAGAAACAAGGACAAAAAGCCAACAGAAGCTGGAAAAAGTTTTTTTTTGACAAAAGAGACTTTGTATGTCCTCTGCTAAAAACCTCTACCTACTGGAGACTTTATTTAGTTCCCCTTTCATGTACTATTGTCGTATTTTGATTTTTGATTCTTAGGATGTACAAAACAATTCTGAATTCCCTACAAGCCAATGGTACCAATCTCCGATTACTAAACTTGCTCATACTGACGATGCGCAATGACATGTGACAACATGGTAATGTCAATCTACGGGGCCGCCAGCTGGAAAACAGCTCAGTGTTCACTTGTTACAGTTAACGAGGATACCAGTGTTAAACTTTTTTTTTTTTGCCCGGCTGCATCTGCTCCCGTGTCACATGGAAAGATGAGAAATTTCCATGTATTCTAATTAACCCTTTTAGATAATCTGCCTCCTGTAATTCATCGCGCACTGTAATCTGAATCCCCAAACTGGCTCATTTTCTCCATGACAACAGGATGCCGAGGCCCGCTAATAACATGGTGCTATCACCCGAATAAGAAGCCATCTGCCTGCACAATTACCGAGATCTCTCCACTAATTATAAAGTGGAGAAGGAGACTGTTCCCGTCGTTTGTCACGAAATTCAAAATCTGCAATGCTGAGCTTTCCTTCCACCCCCTTCTGAAAAACGGGCGGTGCAAGGCAGGGGGTTCACACACAGCGCCTATAATCAGCTGCTGATTCGGACGCCATCAGTCACGATGTGTCAATCAGAGATTCTCCAAGAATTACCAGCTGAATAAAATCATCATGAAGAGTGGGTGAAATCATCCACTGAGAACTGAAAATTACACCTTTGCGCCGGTTTCATAGGTCAGCTTAGCCAGAATGGGATTTAAGTGGAACATATAGTAGGTGGAGGACATTTAGGTGGCTTAAAGTAAAGCTAAACCCAGGAGATACTCATCTGTCCCTGTTCCATTGCTCGTGCCGCCATCTTTTTTCTTCTCTTTCGAAATTTGATCTTCTGCCATCTTCATCGACTGGGCCAGGATGTTGAAAACTACTGTGCAGTCGAGCAGGTGTGCATCTGGAAAGGAAAGCCGGGATATGCCGGGTAGCAGGTCAGCGAATTTTGACAAATGGGAGAGAGTACTGATTGCAGAAGAGAAACCGCCTGTCCCTTTCTGCAAAAAAGCCCTGCCTGATGCCAAAGTGGAACTTTAAGCAAAACTCCAACCAAAAACAAAGCATACTTGCCTATTAAAGAAATGATTTTGTTATAATGTTCAGCTTCAATCTAAAGACTTCCCCTACAGTACTCCTTTATGCCACTAGATGTCCTCAGTCTGATGCCCTGCTTTTTGTCAGCAATACGCATTGGCTCCCTATTATCATTATTTGTCCCTCTCACAGTAAGAGTTCTGCTGTACAAAAATCAGCACAAGACTAATAACAGGTCAGCTTTGGGTAATTATGTTAGTAGGGTTAAAACAATTCAAATTGTGTATTGATTAGAGTGCTGCAATATCTGTTTTTTTATATCTACCTGGTGTTCTGCTTTAAAGAAAGCTGCAGTTATAAAATAAAAATAAAGAGAAAACGTTAAAACTTACAAAGGATTTAGAACATACAATGGAGAACACCTGTGCTGCCATGTGGAGCAATTATCTCTATTTGATGTACAGCGCTGTGTAATATGTTGGCGCTATATAAATCCTGTTTGATAATAATAACGATGATGAGATAAGCCGGGAACAATTTTTGAAAATGTGCCTATACCATGCAAGACATGCAACACACAGTGAATAGCTCCAAAATATTTTAAACACAGAGAGTTAATGTGGAACTTAAAAGATATGGAGACCGAATTTTTAAAATATTATATAGATATTATTATTTAAGGGGCACTAAACCTGCCAAAGAGAAAATGTTGGACCCGAAGGAGCTTTTTGTTAAAATGTGGAAGTAATGGTCTCCCCCCTAAAAATTAATCCCTGGTGATCCTCTTTTGGAGGTACGTCCTGTTCCTGTATCACAATTGTCTGCTTATGTTGTCACCTTAGTATAATGAAAGGTAGTACAAAAAAAAAAAAAAAAGACAAGGGCTTTTAAGGCTAAATTAAATTGTATGTATTTATAAGATGAAAAGTACATTACATTGTTTACAATGCTGATATTGATTTGTTTGTCCAACACCCATTAAAATGTCATTGGGGTTGGAATTAACAAGCTAGACCGTGTGCAACTTCTTGGGTTTAACTGTAAAGTATCAAACATATAACATCTTGTGACCCAACGCATTTCACCTATTGGCTTCCTCAGGGGTTTGTAGGCATAACTGGTTACGGTTACAGCTAAATATTAGGAATGAAGTCGGAAAGTTTCAGAATGTTATTGGCCGATGCTTAGGTGAGAAGTAATGTAATCTGTTGGAATGGAACCCAGGTATGCACAGTAATGTAAAAATAGGCCCTAATGTGGTTTATCAGGGATGGTAGGTTTAGTAATGTCACCTTGTCATACATGGTTTAATGTTGGCACCAAAATACCGTGCAGCCATCACATATGCAAATAGGTTGCAGGAAATCATCGTCACTCATCAAGCAATGCTTTAGTAAAATGTCATCCAATCGGGGTTAACTTATAGGAGAATTAACTCTGACAGTATAATGTAAACCTTTTCTGTGCGTGTTGAGATTTTATGAACACAGCTTGTCTTAAATAAATACATTTCTATGCTTTCCATTTAGCAGCTGTCAATGTGAAGCATGCATGGGAATGCAATATTATCACTGCAGGAACATATGCTATCTCTGCGCCTTTTCTGAAGAAACATTGATGACCTTGTTAATTGTAAAAACGAAAAAAAAAATTTTGAAAAAGAAATTGCTTACAGATGCATCAACATTTCATATAGTAAATGGAGATCTTTCTTCCCCATGCATAGGTTTACATTTTTTCAGGGGGTGGAATCAGGTCCATGCTTGATTGTAATGGCTATCCTTAAATCGGAGGACTCTTATGGCATCTTTGCCATGGCCACCATAAGTCAAGGGGTCACTCTGGAGGCTCAAGCAGATCAAATACTGCCAAGATGTCACCAGCTTCAGTTATCATTTGTCCAATGGTATTTCAGATATCTGGGTGGACCATTCCTTTTGTTTGCATTTGAAGCCCTGATGAAGGGAGCATAGAGATAGAAATGTGTTGGCTTGCTTTGCAGTTTAAATTTCTTCACATTGTAGATCAGTGCTTCTGAACCAGGGTTCTTCCAAAGGGTGCTGGGGGTTCCTTGAGCAGTTTGTGAGGTCAGTGTAAGTGACACCAATGATCTTTTTAGCTATCTTTAAGGGTGACATTATTCCCAATAGCCAACAATGAACGAGGATGGTTGAGGTAATTCAGTATCACCGGCTGCCACCCGCTGCAGGCAGGGTAGATACTTTACTGAACTTCCTATACAGCAGGACAGAAATGTGAACAGAATGAATCAATCAGGTCACGTGCTGACAAGAATAATGCCAAGAAAAGGGGAAAGCAGAGTGGAAGAAAGATGAGCTCATTGCTGTGCTGCTTCTCCGTACACTGCCCTGTCACAGGCAGGAGACAGGTCAACAGGAACAAGACAACCTGGGCCCAAGGAAAAATGGGTTGAATGATGCTGGGTGTCAGACAAAGGAAATCTTGTAGCTGGAGGATATCAAATTCAAATCTTTCTGATCTTGAAGAGTCAGAATTTTTCTTAACCTTTGGAGATTTCCCTTCACTTCCTGTCTATGACATCAGCATAAGAAGCATGGGATACGGGAAGCATGGGAATCTTTGCCTCTCATGGACAGATATTTTGACTAGAGTTGTGTTTGTGGAAAAAAATGAAGAAGACGTTGAAATGAAATGGAGCAAATTCACCCACTGAAAATAGGATTTTTTTCGGCATTGGGTCAATCAAAGGATGAATATGTTGTTCATTTGATTTAGCCAATGCTAAAAAAAAATGCCATTTTGACTGGGTGAATTTGTTCGGTATCATTTCACCCTGTGGTCTCTGCTTTGTACAAATTTATGACATTGGCATACCTTATACGCAACCCTCCTTATTGTCTCAGGGAAAAAAATGGCTACAGCTTTTTTTACTATCCCCCGTGACAAAGTAACGGACTTCATCAATTAGAACTCTGTAAAACATGCACAAATCTAAGCAATTTATCTGAGGAATCAAGGACAAAGTGCACCAGCAAAGGCACCCCAATTAGAAAACTGGAAACCCAATTTTTTAGATTCACGGAATTTATATGTGAAGGCTTCTTAACAATAAAAATGAACTGAGAAAGGATTTCCAAAGCCAATGAGATAGCACAGATTGATCGAACTGAGAGCAGAGCAGTTTGCTTTGCAGCTCCCTTTGTCCGATTGAAACCTTCTGCTAAGGCATCTGAAGGGAGAAGTCACTTCTGTAGGCACTCAGAGCTGGTTTTCTGATGGTGACAACATTGTACCATACCTGTGTAATATATTAGAAGTCACCCCCAATTTAAGCCATAAAACAGGGTGTCAACGCAAGCGTAAAATTAGGGTTTCAGGGACAGAGTGAGATCAGATATGCGTGACCTGCCTTTGAACACTGCACAGTCATTATTAAAGCTTCTGAATTACCCCAAATCTCAAAACTCAAAGCTTTTAACAAAACCCATTCAGTGAAGCCCGATTCTCCCCAGTGGGGTGGCCAGCATCCAAATACGCAGAACAAACAATCAATGCTTCATTATTTGTATTCCTTCGAATGGAACGCTTCTGTCCTCTGCTTTCAATCCACCGCGAGGCAATCTTCAGCATTGTTTGCAAAAAGCAATTAAATTATAGAAAGCAAACTGGGAGCCCCAGAGAAGCAACTGAGCGGAGCTGCTCTTATCACCCGCTTATTAATGAGCGCCCCAACTTGATGAAATAAATGCCATCAGATCTGTCACCCAGAATCTCAGGATCCCTCATATTCTCCAAAGACCAAGTCATTATGTCTTAGATGTCATTACAGTGGTGAGCCAATGGGGGGAGAGGGGTGGTGAGCCAGCAGGGGATACAGATTTTTACACTTGGATGGAGAAATTTGAAATTTTTTTGTCAGCAAAATTCTTCCTGTTTTTCGACTATTGGATTAAATTTTGTGTTCACATCCAAAAGTTAATCCAATAGTTGAAAAACATAGGAAGAATTTTACTGACAAAAAAATTTCAAATTCCTTTATCCAAGTGTAAAAATCTGTATCCCCTGCTTTATGGCCCCACCTACTCCCATTCCCTGGCCCCGCCTCCCCATTCTGATTTGTAGAGATTCCTAGCACACTGGTGATGCCCACACTGAGCTCCCTCCTCTCTCAGCCCACCTGCTTTAAGCCCCTCCCCCTCATCCATCATTGGCATGCAACGGTCAGCTAATACCACATCATAGAATATTAATATATATATATGCAAAGTCCTGGACAAGGTAAATATGAGAAAATGAAAATTATAAAAATTCAATAAATGATTAAAAAAAAAAAAAAAACGCACAAAAGGATGTCCTTGGGATATATGGTTGGTGTGACTTTCTGGTGTTACTACAAAGGGCTGTGATTATTTTGTAAATTAAAAATTTAGAATTCTACAGTAGCAAAACAGAAAAAAGAAGTTTGTTTTTATACATTAACAGCATCACCCCAGCAGGAAGGTGATACACTGCTGAAATGTAGAAAAAGACCACTAAATCCTCCTGGCAGAAACTCTGCCTCCTCAGGGGACGGGCAAATTTTGTATCCTCCGGGGCGGCACAAACTGAAAGGGAGGTGGGGCAGCGGCTCCTCATGAGGCTGAAACACTGCAGGTAATTAGTTTAAAGAATCCGCCACCCCAAATTTCCTTTAGTTTTTGATGAAGCCTAAATCATAAAATGTTTGTCTTGTTATATTTGAATTTTGTAAAAACGGAAACGTTAAATTATTACAAATTCTGTCCTAAAACTTTAAATTCTAAGTACAAACACGAATGTCGATATGTCAGGTCTGCAGTGTTCTAATGAATCTAATAAGAATGACAGATTTACACCGACAAGAAACAAGAGTACTGTGCAGTCCCTGTGCACCACAAAAAAGGAAGCAGGGCCTGCACATGTAATACTTCTCTATGGCTGCACCCATTTATTTATACCATTACACAATATTTACTGAAAGATTTAGGATTAAAGATTGATGTTACGTACGCACATGTAGAAGTAACAATTTAAAAGGCAATACATATCGTACTGATAACAGATTAGGTTTTGAAACTTCTGATCCCTAAGCATGGAAAGAAGTAAAATTATAAGAGAGACATGACCTGCAAAAAAAAAAAATGGTGGTTGTCCTATGAATAGATGAGATGATACAGAAAGATAAAATCATCAGCCAACACACAGGACGATACAACAATTGTGCACACAGATCACAAGTATGAAAGAACACAAAGACGTTATTGAGGACTTACAGCACTGCGACGCGGCGATGGGGAGAGGCGGCTTCTGTGCATCCTCTGTATAGGAATACTGTGGAGAGAAATAAAGGTTATGGGTTTCAATGTGAAAATATAATCACAGATCAAAAAGAAAATCTAAAAGAGTTACAATGTAACAATTAAACAAATATGTAAAGAGAACCAAATCAGAAATCAGAACATTTCATAGATATACCAATATCAGCTGGTCACGGGGAAAGTGTTCAGATTCTCAGCACATGCATTAGCAGATATGGAAGCTTGGTGCTTTACTGACCCCTCCGTGTCCCTTGGATGCTCGTCCAATATTTGGTATACGGCTGATGCAGTTTTTCAATGTTGATTTACATTGAATCAAAATGTTTGAATACATTTCATTCAATAGCAAGAAGCATAAAACAAAAACTGCAAAACGCGTTGGGTACAACCTGTGACAACCTTGTATTAATAATCATTACAATGAAGGAGTCTATGTACCCAAGGGATTTAAGTGGAACTAAAGGGGCCGATATCGGACGAGAATCTGGCGTGTGTACAGCGCCAGTCATCCATCGTCCGAACGACAGTCCTGGCGGATCCACGGACGATGGACGACTAACGATGCTAATGCAAGGGAAGGGAGAGAGTGTGCAGCGGGGGGCCGTTCTGTCATTCTCCCCCTCCCCTCTCAATAGAGCAGAACTCATTCATGCATCGTGCAATATTAGTCATTGAAAAGGATCGTGAAAGATGCTTTCTAACGACTATTACTGCACGCGTGTATGCAGTTTAAACCCAAGTTACTCACCTGTTCTCATTCTCTTGGGCACCACCAACTTCTTTCTTTTCCTGTAGAGGATTTTCAGCCAATATGATTGGCTGGGCTAGGATGATGCAACTCCTGCACAGGCACAAGAGTTCATTCCCAGCATGTGCAGGGGAAGCCAGGATAGCCAGGTCCCCCGGCATCCAAAGATAACGCTGCGCATTCACTGCTCAGCTTTTTGTCAGATACTTAAAGCGATCAGACAGGTAGGAGGGATTATAGAAGAGGTTAAATTGCCTGTCTCTTTCTGCAATAATGAACGGCTTAATCGGCCTTAAAAATGGCATAATATATGTTAACATAACTGATGCAGACATTGGATGGGTATGCAGTGCTAGGTTATTCACTCTTTGTATACTCTATACAATTATGTAAAATTATTTCTGTATTGATGACATATTCAGATGATACTATTTTAAAGGTATAATTAAAAGAAAACATTCAATGAAAGGTCATTTGCCATTATAATCCCAGTCTTTTCCATGACTAAGTCATACAATAATTATAGAGCTGTAAGTGTGCAAATATGTGTCTGCCTAGTATTGCGCACATCTCCAGAAGAACTATAATTTAATAAAGGATTTTGATATTTGCACAACTCTGTCCAAGAGCCTACAAAACTGTTTGCATTCGAATTAGGGATTTTTGAGAGGAGTGCAGAAGTTGGGTGCTGAGTACCCAGGGATGACATTCTTTTCTGTCTAGAGAGATTTCCCTTATTATTATTATTATTATACAGTATTTATATAGCGCCATCATATTATGCAGCGCTGTACATAGTCCATAGTCATGTCACTAACTGTCCCTCAAAGGAGCTCACAATCTATTGTCCCTATCATAGTCATATGTCATTAAGTCTAAGGGAATTAGTCAATTGTTAGGGAGAAGCCAATTAACCTCACTGCATGTTTTACATTGTATGCTAAATTTGCAAAAAGAAAATGAGAGCACAATCTCTACAAATATAACAAAATTTTTATCCATGACAACTGTAAAGTTCCTCACACTTTGTAAACATTTCTCTCATCATCAAGTCAAGGAAAAATCTTTGTAATGTGACAAACAACAAAAATATTCTAACATATCCCTATTCCAGCTGTTCTCATTTTATTTGCTAATAATTTGTATATATAGATGCATTGGTGTATATGGTTAGCTGTGCAGGGTTTTTCCCGGTCACTTTTAGCTGGTTGAACCTCCCGGCACTTTCAGTAATCACCTGGCTGGTTCTGGGTGGTTAGTGAAAAGTTCTGTCACAATAAAAGGGGCTGCCACCCACCTACAATTTCTTCCCACCTGGCCTAAAAAAAATTCTGGGTTCTACACTGTTGTAGTTATAGGAATAAATAAAAAAAATAAGGAAAGTTCTTAGCACATTTGAAACCAAGGGATGCAACAACATTATTTTGAGTACTAAATTAAATAAACAAATAACAACCAATATAAAAAACATGAAACAATTAGTACTGCTTAACCTTCCCTGGTGGTCAGTGGACCCCTTTATCAGAGGCAATGAGGGAGTCAGTGACCACCAGGTAATCAGCAAAGTGCCCCTTGTATTGGTCAGTGAGTTGCTCTGTTACATTCCTGGATCAGTGGAGAAGAACTCGTTGTTCTAGTGACCAGTGGGAAGAACGCTGCTCAATTTGCTGGTCAGCTGGAAGAATGTCCCTTTACAAAGGGCTAAAAAGATTATTGGTTTCTGTGTTATGTTATCTGAAAGCCAGAAATTACTCAAAGAACATCTAGCAATCTGGGGAAATCTTTTTTAAGTAAGGCTGGGTACACAAGTGCAATCATCTTCGTAAAGGATCTTTCACGATCACTGCACAATGTAGGAACGGGGGCAGTACACACAGAGCTGTTCTGCTCTATGGAGACGGGAGAACGTTGGAGCGACTCTCCGCTGCGCTCTCTCCCCTTCACTTACATTATAATTATTCATAGATCCGCCAGGACAAACGAGCTCTGTACACACATCAGATTCTCGTCCGATATCAGCCCCGAGGCGATTATTGGACGAGAATCATCTCACGTGTGTACTTAGCCTAAGGGTTATTTATGTTTAATTTACATACATTTATTGAATTTTCTGCACTGAAGACTAGTCAGGCAATTCTAGAAGAAAAGCCATGGTAATGAGGTGAACCAGCACTTGGTGGGATAAGGAATGACCCTACAGATGAGTATTTCTCAATTATGGAACCCCAGGGTTCCTCCAGAAGTTGCTGTGGGTTCTTTGAGCAATGAGTGACACCAATGATCTTTTTTGGCTATCTGTAAGGGTAACATTCTTCCCACTGACCATCACACCAATATATATATATATATATATATTACACACACACACATATACATTATATATATTACATATGTGAAGTGGGTATAGTATTTAAATTATACTTCTACGTGTGTTTTAAAGAGTGTGGGGGGTAATTTACGGCTTAAACAAAAAGGGGGTATTGCGGATTTTCGTTTATCGTGTCCGGTTTTTGAACGTAACCCCTGTGATTAACAGGAGACTACTGTACTAATATACTCGGGTGACCCGGTGTCTCCAGGAATATCCCTGTGTTTTTACACTTCTGGGAACACTTTGCAGCACAGCAAGAGACAGAAATGATGATGCAGAGACGAAGCATTTCAATGAGTGAAGGAATCCTATATACAGAGTAGGAGGATAATTGTACGGTGTTCACAGGGTATAATTTAAGTGTATAAACTTCACACTCTTGTTATAGAGAAGGAAGTAGCTCCTTTACACTGGTAATCAAAAAAAACTGACGAATGTAGCTCAGCAAACCGGAGAAAGATAGCGCCGACATCAGATGACCTGACGTACCTGTTGCAGTTTTTCTTTGGGATAAATCTTAGTACATCAAATTGTTAGATGTATGGAATGAAAATGATTTGTCATTCTATGGAAACTACTGAGTATTTGCTTGAGTCTTCGGTGACCATTCCTATTCAACCTTTCATGGAATACTCTCTAATAAATTTTTACTGCAGAAGAGAATGTTAACAAGAGGGCGATATCTCCTTGCTAGATCAATTACTCCAATATGGGAAAAAATATTTACTTTACCCTTTCTCTTGCTCCCACAGGCTTTCTTCCCGTCATACAACCAATCCCCCAAAGCCACTTCTGTAAGAGTGTCTTTGAGTCACAGGATCATCATGATCACATACAGTGTATGACCATTGTATGCAACATTACTGCACACACAAGTAAATCCCCATCAAAAGGTAATACAGTTGTCTGGCACCCACAGGGAATGGCCGATTTTGGATAAGTTTAGTTTTCAGTTAACTGAGGTTACTCTGAAACTGAGGTTTCCCAAACATTCAGTACTAAACCTAATTGAGGAGACTTGTCCACATTCACCTCTAGTGCTGAATGGCTGAGAAAAGGGAAACTCTGATGACGCTTGAGCTATCATCAGGGTTTCCCTTTTCTCAGCCAATCACGGAGCTCTGCTCTGCTCTCCTGACACCTCTGCTCCCCCGATTGCTCTCACAGCCCTAGCAGAGGTGTGGAAAGTATTCTTGGATGCAGAACACATGCCGCAGTTCCGCTAGGGCTGCAGGAGCAATCAAGAAGCTGAAACTGTCGGGTATCAGGTATCTGGATTTTCTGGTTAACCGGTTCCGGATAACCGGAGTTATACTATACATACAGTATATCAAACAATGCCATATGCCTAAACAATCAGAGGAAAATATGAGTCTCATAAGTGGACCCAAGCGGGAAACAACTAGCATACCCAGATGACAAGAATAAAAATTCTATTTTATTTTAAACATTTCCTTATAAAAACATAATGTCAACATATACAACATACCATCAAGAAAAAGACCAATACATGGCTTTACCTCACAATTTGTGCACATACAAGAACAATAAAAACTATCAAATGTATTTTCTCTGCACCCTGACAAATTTCACGGCAGCAGCCATTTCTTCTTGGGATTTGATAGCTTTTTTATTGTACAAAGACATGTGTTAGTCTTGTGGGCAAGCCTGCCAAAGGTTCATCCACATTCATGCGGAAAAGGAGAGTGTTGACTAAAAGGGGAACTTCTTTATTAAATTAATTTTTACTAGTACCCTAAACGAAACAAAACAAAAAAATGAGCAAATACCTCTGGCAGTAAAGAGAAAGGGGAATTTCTATCTTTAAAAAAAGCTTTAATGACTCTGACAAAACAAGAATGAGATGGGACAATCCCTCCATCCCTCAGTGCGAGCACCGACCTAGCATACGGCCTTAAGAATTTAGTTACACATAGCCATTTATTATGAATAACTTCAGCTCCAGAATTAGAACTCTAACCATCTATCCGCGGTTGCCAAGGTAAAAGAAAAGGCAGTGTGTGTGCTAGACAAACTTATTATTCATACAGAAAGATAAGTGTTACTATTGCTTAAAGGAAACCTGACCACTATATACCTATGAAAGGTGCACATCCTGTCCTGTGTGCCCTCCTGGAACCGATGCCCCTTTGTCGGTAGAAGTGTGATTTAGGGCTTAAGTGCCACCCAGCAACCTATAACATGCAATTGCGCTAATGGTCACTGAACAAGATATAAGCGAGAGATCTGAGAAGTCATGTGTGTCGTAACAAAAGTTAAATTGATATAAAAGGGGAGCATGGGAAAAGGTTTCCTGCCTAACATGGGTTATAGCAGTCAAGAACAAGTATGAAATGTACAGAACAGAATCGAAGCTGCATTGTACTCCATTGAGAATATTTATTACTCATCAAATTTCTCCTAAAATAATAATGACCTATAATCAATCACCAATAATATAAAAAAGGGACAGGTCTGTCATTAACGTCCAACTAGGCTGCTGTACCCCCAACACAGAGGAAATTGCAGATCTCACTTGCTTGGGATTGCAGCACAAGTCCACATCATGATATCAATAAGGATGAGCAAAATGGAGAAATTTATTTTCATCAAAATACTACTGCCAACTTTCCTTCCCAATTAACTATAAATCACATGAATGGATTGTCACCACAATTGATGCGTTTGGCAGAATGTCGGAATGTGTCCCAAATGAAATCAAAACTGGATTTAGCTAAAATGGGTTGCAGCAAGAGCCGTATCCTTTTTTAACCTTAACGCTTAATAGTGGCGATTCGGAATAAGCACAAACACTAGAAACTTACCAATGGTGAAAATTAGCATAATTTGTGCTAAAGAATACGAACACATGTAGACATCACTTGGTCTAAAATAATATTTTATGATTTATTTATTTTTTTTCCTATCAGGTTGATGATTGAAAGACCTGAAATCCAATGAATGAAGGGGCAGTGCAGGGGCAGTCAGGATGAGGAGAAAAGGCTTGATAATGTTGGGCATCCTACAGCCAGGAAATGAGATTAGGTCTATCTGACTTGCTGAAGCATCTAATGGATGTTGTGAGAAGCTCACAGTGTGCAGTAATATCAGATAAAGCAATTTCAGTCCAGAGGAGTTGCTGGTATAGCTGTGCAAAACAGAAATAAAGGCTAGAGAGCAGCTGAATATCCCTTTGTAATGCTGATTGCTGATTCGGAAGACGCTTTGTGCAAATATCACAATTGATTGCATGGTCTGCATGTGTGGATAGGCAGGCCACATTTGCACGTAGACCTCCATAAGTAATACCTATGTGTGATGCTATGCTTTAGTGATTGAAAAACCTGAAGTCCAATGAATGAAGGGCCATTCCAGGGACAGCCAGGCTGAGGATGAAAACGCTAGATAATGTTGGACATCCTTCAGCCAGGAGATCCATTTGACTTGCTGAAGCATCTAATGCACATTGTGGGAAGCTCACAGTGTGCAGTGATATTAGAGGAAGCAATTTCAGTCCAAGAGAGTTGCCCGTTACAACTGTGCAAGACTGAAGGGGAAGGCTAGGGAGCAAGTGAATATCAATTGGTTCTACAAACATAATTTGAAAGGAAGGATGCAAATATGCTATTTTAAGTGGCTTAAATTAAAGCTGCAAAACCTCAATGTGCTAAACTAAACAATATAGATGACAAGCAGATAGGACCCTGGACTTTATTTACCAAGATGATCCCTGGTATCTGATAATTTCTATGCTCTGCAGGCTTCCCAGAATCAGGTCTTGCAAGATGTGATAAGTGAATAAGACTGGCATTAATATATGAGCTTTTAACTGAACAAATTAATACGCACGCACCTCTTCAGCCTCTCCCAGGCTGTTCATCTGCTCCAGCTTCTTTGTCCAATACCTGGCTTCTTCCTCAGGGATATCTGTAGGAAGACAGGAAACATCAGAATCATCAGCTTTATATAGAATTTATTAACATTTCATTTGTATATGTCTGTACAGGTGGAAATTATTTTCCTTGTTCAGTGTGCCCCCTGAAAACTGCTGACACAACTGTTTATGGATGGATCATATTGGAAGATATGACATGTCAGCAAGTTTCCAGCTTGGACTTTATATGAAAGTTTAATATACTTGTTTTACACCAGCCAGTTCCTGGGTCTTGGCTTGGTTCTTCTGGATTATTTTGGAATGACTATATATACATACAGTATTTATCTGGAAAAATGCTTCAGCATTAAAAGATTCATGTTTTGTTATGTTTTATATCAACCCAAAATTTTTTCACACAGCAAACCTTAGAATGAAAAGAAAAAAATAAACCTGTAATCACAGCAAACACAGAATGGATTTCTTTTCTAACATTTGTTATCAAATGTTTTGAAACCTAGATCAGATGCATTGCAGGTTTGCTGGATAACTCAACTTTACTGATGAAAGTTTATCATCTCCAGCCTTGTAGAGCTTTAATAAATCAAGGCCATTGTCTCATATGTCTGTGTAAAAGAATAGACCCCTGAATGGGTTTCCAGACCTGCAAGAAGAAAATTGACACCATGCAAGGGCACAAAGTATATGCAGCCACAAAAAAAAATGAGAATAACACTCCACAGCAAACTGCAGAAAAGCCACCTGTCCCTCTTACCTGTACCGGAATTAGCAAAAGAGAGCTGGAGCAGAAGGAATGGCCCAGTCTGTAATGTGGTTTAAGGAATCGGGTGTTTAATATTAGAGCACAGGGTAAAAAGATGCCAAGTAAAATAATTACTTAATTAAGAAAATGTATTCTTTAAAATACAAAAAGGAAGCAGATTCCTGCTGTCATTTTTTATTAAAATATAGCTAAACAAAAATTGTCTAAACCAACATCTCTTAACTAGGGTTCTGTGGAACCTCCTCCAGAGGGATTCCTGGAGCAATAAGCAGTTTGTGCCTCTCAGGTTAGTTTAAGTCAGCAACCGCCAACTGGTGGTCTAGCGGATGCGCTCTCAAGCGGGGTCAGAAGGACCCTGCTGGGAGGGTGCACCAGCCAGTGCTATGGACCATGGCCCATACAGATAGCGAGCTCAAAGAAGTGGGCGGGTTGTCTCTACATCATCTCTGGCATCATGACATCACTATGGGGGAAGTTTCCTCCCCTTTGAATGACACCCGGCTCCCCGTGCATGCACGGTCCGGAGCTGGTAAATTTAGGGGTCCGGAAAAGTTGGCAACCACTGGTTTAGGTGACATCAATGATCTTTTTGGCTATCTGTAAGGATGATATTCTTCCCAATAGCCACCAAACTAATATACGCCAAGCAGAGGATATAGTAATTATAGTCAGGGTTGCCTAAGTTACTTCAAGGGTTCCCCCCCCCATGTAAAAATGTAGTCTAAACAAAAGAGGCATTTGGTGATCTTTGTGTATTTCTTCCAGATCTGTGCAATATTGTTTTGCCTTTTTGCAGCAGGGTTCTGTAATAAAGATTGGCCACTACTGTTCTATCCTTGTGCAGGGTGACTGGTCTTGTAGAACTCTGCATGCAGTTTGTAATGGATGGAACTGCTAAGCTTTTCTAATATTATTACACAGTATTTATATAGCGCCCATATATTGCGCAGAGCGTACATAGTCATGTCACTAGCCGCCCCTTAAAGCAGCTGACAATCTAATGTCCCTACCATAGTCAGATGTCATTATCACAGTCTAAGGACAATTGTCTAAGGACAAGAATTGTGGGGGAGAAGCCAATAAAACTGCATGTTTTTGAATGTGGGAGGAAACCGGAGTACCCAGAGGAAAGCCACAGGGAGAACCTACAAACTCCATGCAGTGTCCTGGCTGAGATTCGAGACCCAGCACTGCAAAGGTCAGGGTGCTAAACACTGAGCCTATGGCTCTGATCCTTGTAAGAGATGGTTTTGGAAAATGATTTAGTGCACGACATTGGTTTAAAACCTTCATGACCATTGGCTTTTATATTTTTTTGTACAATTACATGGTCAAACGTAAGCAGATCTGTGGCAGTATAGTTAATTTATAATTCAGATGTGCCACATGGCCCTCTACCCAACCTGTTTTGCTTGAATGACTGCGGTTCCTTGCAGGAGCTTTGCAGGCCACTGGCACAGGGAAAACCCTGTAGTGAAATGCAAAGTAAGAAATTAGGGAAGAATGAAATAATCACTAAATGACATATTTTGATTGTGTTTTAAAAGTTTGTAATTTTTTTGTAAGGTTTTTATAATAAAAAAGGGATGATACTCAAATTGCTCTTAGCCATGTATGTGATTGTCAGGTTGTTGTGAAAACGTACAAATTTGTTTTGTGGGATGTGGAATATTTGTAATATCACTAGGGATGATCTGTTCCTATGTTTCCTCTATGATAAGAAAAGAGGGAATATGTGCCAGCTGCCCTCAAGTCATGCCACTGCCCTCCCTATAAGCCACCTTACCCACCATAGGCTTTTGTAATGCTTTACAATATGGCAACTCCAATAGGTCATGTTGTGATTTACATTACGTCTTTACACTTTAATTCTTGTAAATGACAAATCTACATTTAGCTTATAAGAACTCTGTGGATGAGATGGTGGCTGAGCTGTACAGCTGACGCTCTGTTGAAGTAATATCTTCATCGGCAGCTGGGCCAGGGGGGATTCTGCCAGTAACCGGAATAAAAAGACTGGAATGTTCACCGAGGTGTGTGGGCATTGTGCACAGATAATATAACAAAATGACACAACACAACTTGCCTCCTCCACCAATTCTGCTCCGACTCTTCAATGCGGAGCTAAGTGGGAAAAGCTCCAGCGGGTGGGAATAACGTCCAACATCTATGTGTGCCATTACATGATCATGGCTGCCACCTTACAGAAGATATAAATACCAAGCTGTGGTGATCAACTGACTCAGATGGGTCGTGTCTGGGTCCCGGGACAGGTGGTGGGGACACTTACATAGATTTTATAACAAGAGAGAGAAAGAAATAGAGCCAGGCAAGGATTATGTAACAAACCTACACACCTAGCGTGGAACTTCCTTTTTTTCTGGTCCCTCCCATGAGGATCAAAAAGAAGGAATATAAGTCTGGTATCAGGAGGGGGTTCAAGTGATTACCAAAGCAACTTAAAAAAACAAGAAAGCCACATCTGGGTATAAATAGGTAGCTCCACAATCAGTCTACAGGGTGCCCTTACTTTATAACAAAATATACTTTTATGGGGTTTTACAAAGTGATCACACTTCCAATCCTATGAAAAAGAAATCATCTATGGAGACCTCAATGCCAGAACAAACACATGAGACATATATCCAACGTAGAACAACACAATACTCTCTGCTCCAACGCGTTTCGCTATGTTGTTCTACGTTTGATTTTACTGTGCTTGAAATTATCATTATTGTATTTTTGCAAATTGGTAATTGCTATCCCTCACCTAATATTATAGCTTAGGTGAATTTTGTATAGTTAGTGTTAACTTTAGATGGTGTTCAACCTAAAACACAAATATATTACAATTAAACTTGATTGTTTAAATGTCAATGCAACCCCTCTTCTTCTTTTCTATTTTCTCCCTTTTTATATGCTACAAGATGATGACCTTTGCAGCTAATGACCTCCAATATATATCAAACACAGGGACCCTACAACAACCTACCAGCACCTTGTCAATACAAAACAGAGAGACAGTATAGATAGAAAGGCTGCAGAAATCCCCTGGGAAAGAAAAAGCCAATTCCTTGCAATGTATATGTTAAACCAAAGTGGGGTTACACTTTAATTGAAAACACATAAATCACAATAAAGTTGAATATCCATCAGAGAGATATACCGTTCTAGCAGAGATGTGACAGCTTCACTTTATTATCACTTAATAAAAGAAAATATCACTAACTAGAGGTGACATTGCCAAGATAGTGTGATGATTTGGTTACACTGAGAAGGTGCAGAATGTCTGAATGTTTACTGAAAGTTTTTCCTCAATAAC
>NC_092863.1:103948761-103956448 GCF_032062135.1 Pyxicephalus adspersus | reverse complement strand
ATATAATAAATAATAATTATAAAAAATTATTAATTAATTTTATTAAAAAATAATTTATTTTTCAAATTTGTCTAAACAAGGGTACAATATTAGATAATCTTTTGGATTTATTATTTTTTATTTGGATTTATTTTTTTTACTTTATCACTGTGATCAATGTTTTAAAAGAAGATTACAATGCAATCTGCTTTTAAATCTCCCGCCAAGCCACGCCTCTCCAGCGTACCGATGCTTCACCCATCACATCGATCGAGCCGAGGAGGTGATGCAGAAGCCGTCCGGGGATCGCTGGAGGTCGCCGCTGGATCGCAGGGAGCAAGTAGGATTTTTTTATGCTACCCCAAGTGTGGCTCCAGGTTAGCGCTTTTTGTACTTAAAATAACCCCAAGCCACACTCCTGATCACCGTTAGGGGAGTTATTACAGTTTAAGGTCAATTTTGGGGGGCAAGCAAATTAACCTAACTGCATGTTTTTGGGGTGTGGGAGGAAACCAGAGTACCTGGAGAAAACCCATGAGGAGAACCTGCAAACTCCATGCAGATAATGTGCTGGCCGAGATTCCAAACTGGGAGCCTGCTCTGCAAAGGCCAGAGTGCCAACCACGGAGCAACTGTGCTGCGCATTATATATTGATAAAGTTTATGTTTAATTTAAATATTTTATTACCATGTAAAGACTTAAAAAAAAATCTCTAAAAGTATTACATTTCTACAAGATAAATTATTTCACCTCTACATAACAAAGTGGACGGAATCATATTAGGGATTAAATAAACAATAACTGACAACTCTGAGTAACTCGTATATATAAGAAATAGACAATCAGCCCTAAATCTACCTTTACATATCTTTAGTTTGTGATGGATATGTACAGGAACAAGAAATATTGACTGGGTTAATAAAAAAAAGAATCCAGAACTCACCAAAAGGCAGCTCGAATCTTGTATCCAGCAAGATCCTATGGACAGTGGGATTCCTGGTTCCGCAGATCTCGTCGTCCTTCATTAGCACCTCAGCCTCCAAAGCTGACCATTCTCCTGGCCCTTCCTGTAAAGGTAAAATAGCTGTCAGACCAAGTATAATGGAAACATATAAATACAACATCACCAACAACCCAAGACAAATGTCTATTATATAATGTACTTCTTTTTAAAAACTATGTCTTCCTGTATCCTATAGGGCTTTACCTAAGGCTGGAACTACATGGACATTTTTTTAAAACGCATGTGAACGTTCCTATTGTGTTTATATGCCTTTTTATGTTTTTTTATTGGCGTTTTAAAAGGCTGCCTTTAAAATGCTGGAAAACGCCTATGCCGCAGTTTCACACGTTTTTTCCTGTTTTTAACTAATGTGCATATTAAGTACTCAAAAACTAAATCAATCAATGGATGCGTTAAGCGGCATTTTTCAGCATTAACACAGCGTTTAATTTTTTAAACGTTGCAAGCAACGTTCAAGGTACATAAACGTGCTTCAAGGAAACGTCCTGGCGTAGATTGACCCATTGTAATGCATGTGGATTTCAAACAAGGGCTTTAGAAGCCTCAGGTTAAATGCTGGGGAAACAGTCCGTGTAGACTAAGCCTAAACTAATTTGATGTTCCCAAACCCCCTAATTGCTCTGTGGTTTTACAGTTGTCACAACTTGTTCTGTTACTGATACCTTTTTATTTTGGTTTGCTTTTTGATTGTAGAAGCTTAAATTATATGCCATATTGTTTACTGCTAATGTTATTTATGTTGCTACCATTCTGATTGTTCTTTTATTTTGTTATGTTGAAAAATAAAATCAAAATCAAAACAAAACCTGTATTATATGTAAAAAAAGGCGATTCCAGCACTTGTAGGAAAACTGTTTAGATAATCCGAATTTATTTCCTGTAAATTTATGTAACAAAGTGGTGCAGCAAATCTTCCAGATAAAGTTCATTGATGGATAGTAGTTGGGTTCTAGCACTCCAGCAAGGGTTTTGCAATACACGAGACCAGGATGATGCTTTCTTGTGGCCAAATGTTGTATGCCTTCCTCTGGCTGTCAATACGTTTCAAGGATACTTAACATAAATACATCTCTTAAATAAGCTGATCAACAGCAAGAGGAACATCTTAAAGGCATGTATGGACTTTGGCAACAATATAGGGCCATCTTGGTCTTCTATCCATGGCTGCGCACACACGTTCAATAATTGTAGTTGGAAAAGATCTTTCACGATCCTTTCCAGTGAAAAAAAGACTGAATGATGCATGAAGGAGCTCTGTACATACAGCGCCATTCTATTCAATGGAGAGGGGAGAATGACGGAGCAACACCCCGCTGCACTCTCTCCCCTTCATTTCTTTGCTGATCGTTCCTTGTTCGCAGATCCACCAGGACTGACCCATGAAAGACATTGTATGAGCGCTGTTTACATGCCAGATACTTGTCCGATATCAGCCCTGAGGCGATTTTCGGATGAGAATCATCAGACTGTCGAGTGTACCTAAGCTTACTCATGTGGAATGCAAAATCCTTGCAGGAGTGTAGAGACCCAACAGCGAGTTTAAAGAATTACTAAACCCCCATTGCTACAACCCTGATTAAACAATATTTATATCTTGTTGAACTTAAAATAGTTGTGACAACTTACCCGGCCTCACCTTGCTGACTGTTATAAACCAAAACTTGTATACTAGAATAAATTCTCAATAATTTGAAACAAACCAACCCACTCACCTGCAATATACCATAGTATTCCCTCCAGTCCCTTTTAGCTGGGCGCACCACCCAGCACTTTTTTTAGTGACCACCCTGCTGTTTTTGGGTGGTTACTGAAAAGATGGGTTTTATTACAGGGGCTGCCACCACCTACAGCTTCTTCCTCCCACCCAGCCTAAAAAAATTCCTGGAGAGAATACTTGCACATATTAACCTACAGACAACTAAATGTCATTCTGGAATAAAGGAAAGCAAATGAAGGAGAGAACAGTGTGAGATACATGGTAACAGTGTCTGGATGAACTCTAGACAGAGCATTTAACACAGTCAGATAGAAATTACTTCTTCTTGTTATGGGCTTGTGTGAAAAAGAGCCCAGAAATGCTTTTGCTGCTCAGCAGTCCGCACAGATCTTGTGATGGAACTTCATGCATCCCCTGCAGATTTATTAGGTTTATTGCAGTAGGTATTGGAGCTTGTGTAGATGATAGTCCAGCTCCCAAGATGCACTAGGAACTTTTCCTCTTCTGCTGGTTCTGTCAGCTGGTAATGGAGGAGGTGACACCAGGAAAACATCTTCTCTTCCATTTATTATTATTAAACAGGATTGTTATGGCTTCAACATATTACGCAGCGCTGTACAAATGGGCTAAATGTAGCCCTGGGTTGACGTGTTTTATGACGTTATCCCGGTAACTTGAGTTTTCTTTTCTTTATTACATCTTTTACAAGCCAGCTGGAGTTGAGAAAGTTATTTCCTGCTGAATATGATGTTAAACAGATTTAGAGCGCACGAAAATCTCTATTTTGCCAATTTCTGAAGTACCTGACAAGTGAATTGGTCACATCAGATGCACAGCATGAAGCCCTCGGATAGCTCACAGCCCGTGGCTCTGAGCAAGACACAGAAGAGGCGGCGGGGGCCCTTCTGAATGAAAAGACAACATTTCCTAGTGAATGATTCTTGACATCCAATCAGGAAATGCTGAGATTAGAGTACAAATGATTAATTACAGCTTTAATCTCTCTTGTATGCTGGGTAATAATCCTGCCCTGAAGCGCTGGGATTCAAAGTTCCAGAGTTATGTTTCTAACACAACACTGGAATTTATTTTAAAGCTGCCCATGCATTTTAATAAGAAAAGTCAGCTCGAACTGGAGAAGTTACCACCAATCTAGTGCTGTACACCATAGTAATTCCTTTCTGCCATTAGAGGTCCTTAGTATTTCATGATGAATGACACCCAGCAATATTTATCCCAGAAGGCTGTGAATATCAAGCGAGGTCAGGGCATTATGAACCTGATGGGGCATTACCACAGCGCCCTGCACTGCCAGGTGCGGATATCAAAGTGTCAACCTTGTCACATGACCAGCCTAAAACACTTAATATCAATAAACTAGAGAAAGTTTAGTATATACACACCAAAAACTCTCAGGTTTTGAAGCCAAGGCCTGTACAGTAAAATATCTCACCTCATCTGACTGGCGAATGGTCCGCAAAGGAATCCACACGGTCCCCACCATAGTGTCCCAGATAAGTCCTTTGTTCCACATCTCCACTATGAGCCCCAGATCCAGGCGACTGATCTCACTGGAAGACAAAGCAAAGTTTTATGACCGGCATATACCATCACAAAAATCAGCAACACAGCAAAAATGCAACATCACCAGGCCTATAAAATGCTTGCCAAGAGTTCAATTACTATTGATATAGATATAACCCTTACACACACAAAAGGACATGTCCCAGGACCCCTTTTACCGTGTACAGTCTTTATTATCCTTATTATTACACAGTATTTATTTAGCGCCAACATATTACACAGTGCTGTACAAAGTACACAGTCATGTCACTAGCTGTCCCTGAAAGGAGCTCACAATCTAATGTCCCTCCCATAGATATATGTCATTAATACAGTCGTAGGACAATTTTTGGAATGTGGGAGAAAACCCACATAAACTCGGGGAGAGCCGGTAAACTCCATGCACATAGTGTACTGGCCGAGATTCGAACCTGGGACCCAGCGCTGCAAATGGGGGCGGATGTGAGAGATACAGTACAGCTGTCATAAGTGCAGTGCAGCAGTGCAGCATTCCTCAAGAACCAGCTCTGCCGAGCACAAGACTGAGCAGTTCGCAAAGTGCCAGGAGCCATGTGGGATCGTTCCATCCCTATTCAGATTTGAAGCTGCCCTAACGTGAGGAACAAAAAATAATTCTTTGATCTGCACATAATACCCTTATACCCCTCCTGTCTATAATCTGTACAACCCCCAATGCCAGGGATACTTCAATAAAATGTTCACAGGCTGATGGCTTCATTGTCAACACAAGATTTCAGCCTGCAGATGGCAGTTTGTTACTGTTTTTGGCTATGTTTGGGATATGACCTTTAGGTATAGCAGGGTTCTCCCCAGGCCCTTTTAGCTGGGCGCACCACCCAGCACTTTTCAGCACCCACCCGGCTGTTTTTGGGTGGTTACTAAAGAGTTTGGTCAAAATACAGGGGCTACTACCCGCCTACAATTTCTTCCCACCCAGCTTAAAAAAATTTCTGGGTTGAGCATTGTATAGCTAGTTCTACTTTAAAAACCTGCAAAAGTGGTTAAGATAAAAATCTACCCAATCTATCCTACCTCTACCAGCCAGAACTAAAAAAGCAAGATTTGCCCACAAGTTTTTTTTAATCAGAAGGTTAAGATTTATGTTTCTTTTTAACTTTCTAATGAAAGATAACTGAGCAAGTAACTCCCATAAACAATAATAATAATACCCATAAACAATAATTTAAATTGATAAAACGCTTCCCAACACTGGGTAAAAATAAAAATTTAACGTGTAGTGGAAATATTGGATGCATTCTCAGAAGTCACCACAAGATGGCGAACTCTAGTTATAAATCAGAACAAACTTCTGTTTTAAAGGAATATTCCAAAAAAACAGAAATGTACAATTACACCAATATAATGCCAATGAAAAGGATCATTGTGGTGAACCTTCCACATTGTGAGAGGTTTATATCAATTTCTTAATCTGCATTGCAAAACTGAAATCAATAATAATAATTGTGACAAAGGAAACGAGCAATCCAAAAAAACAAGATTCCTTGCACACAGCAATTTACAGCAGGTCATACACTGGAGCTTCCTCATAACGAGTGACAGGAAGGCTGCCAATACAATCATAAGACGGTGTGTTTACAAGCCTGGCGTGATCCCCGCTGACGTTGAGTGTAAATATGAACGATGCCAGCCACGCCGATGAGGTCATTCCCAGAGTACAAACAATAAAACAGGTAATAAAGTCACGCAACTGAAGAATGCCAATTACAAAACAATGAGCCTCGTGTCCAGGAAGAGTGCCTGCAGCGTCATGTCCTGATGCCCAGGGTTCACAATATTACAGGGTTGCTAAGGCTTCTTATTATTGAAACAGTCTAACTCCAGATGCTAAACCTTCCCTATAGAGCAGCGTTTCTCAAACTCTAAAACATAGGGAACTTTTGAAATAACTTTCTGGTCTCAGGGAACCCCTGCTAAACTTACTATATCCACAGCTCACAGTACATTAGCATGGCGGTCAGTGGGAAGAATTCCTCTTACATTGATGGCTATTGGGAGGAATACAAGCCTTACAGTTAGCCAAAAAGACCATTGGTGTCAGTTAGTCTGACCTGAGCGGTGCAAATTGCTGAGGAGGAACCCTGGTTGGGAAAGATTGCTATAGACCAGGGGTGTCAATCTCAAATACACCGAAAATAAAAACTTAGACCAAGTCAGGGGCCAAACTTAAAATGTTTTGAAAAAATTGAGGAAGTTTACTACTTCATCCATAACTAACAAAAACAAACCCCTCTACACACACTTTAGGGTTAAAAGACTAATTTCTATCTATGCAGCCTGTGTGTTGTTCATCCTCTCACATCACAAGTTTGTTTGACACTAAATATTACACTGTGCAGTCTCTAATGGATTGAAACAAACACAATGCCCCTGGTAGTCAGGCACCATGTGATCATTGCCTAGGCGTTGTGTCACATGATGGGTGTACAGGAATAATGTCTATGTATTGCATGTATTGAAAATGATGATGTGAGGTGGTAATGCAGGCGGGCGGGTCAGATGTAGGGGCCAGAAAAAAGGACCTTGAGGGCCAGATTTGGCCCGCCGGCCAGAATTTGCCACCCCCTGCTATATATGATCCCAAAACCCTCCAGCTCCAAACAGACCCTGCATAGACTCGACATACCTTCACCCTACAAATCCCCCTAAATTCCTTCAATATATGTCTTAAATACAGTCGAAGGTCAATTTTGGGGGGAAGCCAATTAACCTGCCACAGCGCCCTGCATGCTTTTTAACTGCATGCTTTTGAAATGTGGGAGAAAACCAGAGTACCTGGGGGAAACCCACACAAACACGGGGAGAACCTGCAAACTCCATGCAGATAAAGTCCTGGCCGAGATTCGAACCTGGGACCCACCGATGCGAAGGCCAGAGTGCTAACAACTGAGCCACCATTTATGTATATATATATATATATATATATATATATACACACACACACACACACACACACACCATCTGCTGTGCCCCTTATGAGGGCTCTGTGCATCCCTGTGCTGGGTTTCTGGGTCTGTATACCTGCTATACACATTACAAGGGATGCTCACCTTTTCCTGTATATCTGCTGTACCCATTATGAGGGTTTCCCCCAGCCTGCCAAATACACATTCCAATCCAATCAGACAATCTCCCCACCATGTGTAAAGTCAGAAAGAACCTTTATGGATACAAATTGAATGGATGAATCATCTATGTGTCTTAATGTAGAAGTTGTTACTTACAACATGAAGTCTTGCTCCCAGCAGGGCTGGTCGCCTCTCACCGTCACCGTCGTACTCTTAACATTTTGTACTTTTAGCGTCACGTACGTGTTGAATTTATCTAGAAGAGAAGGACAATTCTGATAAGCAAAATCCTAAAA
>NC_092863.1:103925062-103948713 GCF_032062135.1 Pyxicephalus adspersus | reverse complement strand
TAAAATTTACATATTCTCTGATCTCCTGCAGCGTCCCTTCCATTTCTATTCTACATTCACTCCAGTGATGGCGGCATGGTATTTCGCAGGGTGGGCTTTCTGATGGTAACAACGGTCCACCATGCCTGTGTAATGCGAGTCAGTTTAGCCATTTATAGTCCCCATATCAGGCTGGAGTGATAGGGTGGTAATTTGGGAACACACTTGGGGACAGAAACTTCTCATTTTTGAGATTTTTTATATAAATTATGCTGACAGAGAACAACAAAAACTTCACACAGCTTCTAGCGCTTCCCGTTCCTATTTAGAACCAAACATAATACAGAATTGAACAGGATCACTCAATTTAGGACAAGGGGCCCAAATCTGGAGGCATCACTAGCAAAGCTGTGGGAACCAGGAATGAACAACAAAAATAGTGGAAAGCGGGAATAAGCCATATTAGAAGAGACAATTACTTTAGACACTCAAGTTTAAGCCAAGATTTTTTTTGACCTAAAAAAAGCATTATTAATACGTTTTTGGTTTATACTTGGGTCATACTAGTAAATGGCACAGTGTCCTTACGTAAAGTGTTCAAGCTTTTGCCATTTGAGACATTAGTAGTCTGTTACACAGTTTATATGAGGGCACAGCACCACCTACTGGTGGCCAAAAATACGACACAAAAGATCATTTAACAGCAAGTGTCCCATCATATTCAACTCAATAGAACAAAAATCAGGTGATGTAGCCAGAAGAAGGCTGAAGATGGCAGCGTCATGAAGGAGAATTCCAGGACAGCACAGGACCCGATCGAGGAAAGGTCCAGCGTGATGGAGGGATCTGCAGAATTAGGTGCTTTTTTTATTGTTTGGTTATTTTACACTTTGAATGTATTTAGGTATTTCTGTTTCCTGTTACCATGTTGAATGTTAGGCATGATGACCACATTTTGTGCCCTAGGTTTATACTTGAGTTTAAGTATTTTTCTCCACCCTCCCCTTCCAGGTAAAAAAAAGTTACCTTGGTTTATATTCGAGTACCGGTATATATGGAATTTTGGAAAGCCATGAAAGTATTGTAAAGGGAGATATAACCAAAACCTAAAATGTTTTTCAAGTATTTCAATGTATTTTTTTCCCCCCAATACATGCACTTTTCTCCATGTTTTAGCAATTTAAAGACCTTTTTAAACTCATCACCTGTTGATATGCCAGCAATGCATTCCACTCAATTCCTGATGCGGGCTGAAAAAACACAGCTTAGTAGTGTCAGCCCGGTATTTCATCAAACTATCCCACCATTCCCACTTTTAAATCTCCACGGCCTAAAAACTGCCCTGGGCCCCACCTTCTCCAGAGCCCTTAAGAGTTAAAATCTGAATGTTGTGCTTTGGGTCCCCCACACTTCACATTTGTCCAGGGCGCCATACAGTCTAAACATTCCCTTCCTATAATATGAGACTTTCTTTTCGCTTTCTCTTTCAGATCTATTCAGAGATAGAACGTAGATCACTCAAGCATGCAGCCAGTGCAGAATCCCAGAATAAGGGGGATTTATTATTAGAAAACAAAATCGGATCCAAATAGCTCATCAGTGATTATACGGAGCAGAAAGTGGTCATGGAGAGGCGCCACACATGGAAGAAAAAGCAGCCAATATTTATTAAAGGGCTGTAATTCAGCTCCTGTGGAGAAGGCAGCACCATTCTACTCATTGGCTTAGTAGATCAGATGCTTGTTCTCTATAATTCCTGCTTGTTGGCTGCCTGTATACAAACAATAACTCTGTCCGGTTGGGTTGATAGTGATAGGTGTGCACCTTCTGCATTTAGACATTGCGCAGCCCTTGAAAAAAATCTGGCATTTCAGATTCACATGATAAAACATTTGTTCAGATATGACACAAAGGGAAAAGAAAATCCCTTGCTAAAACTGCTCGTGCAATGGATTGTGCAGTGTGATATAAAGCGGAATAAGACTACTGGTAGGTGTGAAATCACAAGACTGGAAGGCAGCACAGATGTGCGTCACGGATCATAAAAATAACCAAAATCACCGCTTCTGATGATTTACACCTTTTCTGGGCTTCCCTGACATAGCTGAGAAACGTCAACTGTCAGCAAGGGAGCTGTCAAGAAAGCTAAATGCAGATAAATACACAGATAGAAGACATAAATGTAACCTGGTTTATGTTCCAAAATATTGGGATTCTGTTCAGCCATTTCTCATGGCCAAGGGTTTGTGGAAATCTTATAATCACCACTACAGTATGTCATATGGTTGGACATTCCATGACCATTAAAAATGGAGTTGACCGTCTCCTGAAGCCAGTAGTATGGGTTTGCCCGTCTCCAGTGTCCAATAATATGGGTTTACCTATCTCTCATTGCATTTAATATAGAGTTGCCCATCTCCCATAGCCATGAATAGTTGCCCTTTCTCATTGCTTTATATATGGGATCGCCCATTTCCCATTCCCTTTACTACAGGGATTCCCATTTCCTATGCCCAATACTACAGGGATGCCTATTTCCCATGCCCATTACTATGGGGATGCCCATTTCCCATTGTCCACTACTAACTAAAGGGATGCCCATTACTACAGGGATGCCCATTTCCCATGCCCATTACTACAAGGATGCCCATTTCCCATGCCCACTGCTATGGGGATACCCATTTCCCATGTCCACTGCTACGGGAATGCCCATTTTCAATGTCAGCAAGGGAGCGGTCAAGAAAGCTAAATGCAGATAAATACACAGATAGAAGCCATAAATGTAAACTGCTTTATGTTCTAAAATATTTGGAATCTGTCCAGCCATTTCTCATGTACCATATGGCCAAGGGTTTTTGGAAATCTGATAATCACCACTACAGTATGTCATATGGTTGGACATTCCATGACCATTAAAATGGAGTTGACTATCTCCTGAAGCCATTAATATGGGTTTGCCCATCTCCAGTGGCCAATAATATGAATTTGCCCATCTCCCATTGCATTTAATATAGAGTTGCTCATCTCCCATAGCCATGAATAGTTGACCTTTCTCATTGCTTTATATATGGGATCTCACAACACACATTGCCATTACTATGGGATGCCCATTTCCCATGCCTTTTACTACAAGGAATGGCCATTTCCCATGCCCATTATTACAAGGATGCCCATTTACCATGCCCACTACTACGGGGATGCCCATTTCCCATGTCCACTACCACAGGGATGCCCATTTTCCATGTCCATTACTATAGAGATGCCAATTTCTACATGGATGCCCATTTCCCATGTCCACTATTACGGGGATGCCCATTTCCCATGGTCATTACTATGGGGATGCCCATTTCCAAAGACTAATATTATGAGGTTCTCCCCCCTTTGTGGCTAACATCCTGCACTCCTTTAGGAAGGCTTTCCACAAGATTTTACTGATGATGTCTGTGGACATGTCTGCCCATTTGTAAGGTGAGAATAACCTGGGTAACAATTTCAATTAGTCCCAAAGGTGTTCAGTAGGGTTTAGGTCAAGGATCGGGGCAGGACCCCCCCCAAGTACCTCCACAAAAAACTGGTGACCCATTTTATTCATGAAGCTAGCTTTGTGTTCAGGGGTACAGTCAGTGGAGAGCAAAAAAAGGGTCTTCACCAAACTGTGAGCAAAAAGTTGGAAGACTACAACTATCTACAACATGCTGTCGAAATAACAATAGAGGACGCTCTACCAGACTATACTCTGCACCCTGGGTAACCCTGTGTGCCAGGGGGCGCAGCCCTAACAGGCAGATTAAAGGTTCTCTAGCTGTACCCAAAAACAAAAAATGATGAAGACTTGATGTAAGTATATTTTCCCTCTTCATCACAGGACGTCTTTCTTTTAAATACATTGCAGCAGATCTTGCCCTTGCCATCAGTCATTGCTTCTGAAAAGAGTTTAATAAAAACTTTTCCTCAGGAACTGATACGACATGTGATGATGTGGTGACCGGAGCTCATTGCCATTACACTTATCTGTCAGAAAACCTTCCGTCTTCTTTTATTAAGTTTGATACCCATCAGTCCATTGTGCTGCCTCTGGCTGGCTCCTTAGTAATATTCTGCCATGCTGCGTTCTCCTTTCCTATGCTCATTAGTTATTAAACAAGAAGGGATTTATCAATCGTCAGGACAGCTGAATCATCTACGTCGTCACAAAATCCAGGCCATGCATTCTCCATCTTAACCCGTTAAGGTCGACTTGTACCAGATCTACATCCTTATAAATTTGGCCTTGAGGAGAACCAGTAATGATTGGACCTGTACCCGAATGTAAATATTCAGGCCAATTATAACCATGCAGATTTTTTATATTCATGCACATCAAAATGTTACATTGCAGCCTGAAGTCCTTAACCCACTCTCCAGCTCCTGAGTTTCCATAATAGAAGTCAGCAGTTCTGCAGTTGTGTACAGATTTACCTCCAGGCTACAATTATTGTCTCAAACTGTAGCTCATATAAAGCTGATCTACGTCTATGGACACATGAGAAGTTTTGACCTAGTGCATCGAGTTCTCTAAACATTTCCAAATTTTGCTGAGGTTTTAGGTTTGGTGCACAAATGTGAAAAAGGGTTCTGAAATAACAAAAAGCTGCATCTGCCTGAGGACTCAAACCTCTGCAAAACCTTTTAAAAGAAGCAATTCTGTGGCACAAATAACCCGTCTGCAGCACAGAAAATACTTTGATGTCTTTTTGTAGAACTCTCAGCTATTCAGCTTTTCTGTCTAAAGAAGAAAAAGAAAAAGCTAGAGATGCTTTATTCTCCCATTAATAGGACTCAGCTCTGTGGTGCCAAGAATGGGGAAGGGGTAAACCAAATGATGGGAAGTGCCTGGAAAATTCTATTACATGAAGATGCTCAAGCCCTGTGTATGATTGCTCATCTCTCCTCTCTCAGATCTTTCATCCAAGGACCGCCGACTGTCCTGACATTTTACTATCTAGGCCAGGAGCTCCGCCATTGAACAGCTGCAAGCAACCTGCACCGTAGAAGCTGAATAAAGAGTTCTAAAGGACCATCTATCGGAAAGTGATATTGTAGTTATAGGGGCTGACTCATCAGGTTTCACCTATAACTTTAGGCATAAGATTCACTGACTGTTAAATCTTCTAGCTATAATTTCTGACTCTTCTCCTGCCTGGGAATGTCGGCTTTCCCAGGTAGTGATATACATCAACCAATCAGAACCCACTGTGAGTTAGAATGTCCTCGAACTTCCTATAGCTAAATAAACCATTATCCTGTGCAAACTCCTCCAGTGTTCTGCCTAGCCCGTTTTAGCTGGGCGCACCACCCGGCACCTTTTAGTGGCCGCCCGGCTGTTTTTGGGTGGGTACTGAAGGATTGGGTCATCATACATGGGCTGTAAGCTGAAAAACATTTCTGTGTTGAATGTTTGTGGTGTGCAACAATGGTGACACTGAAGAAATTCAAAGAGCAAATATGTCAACACTCACGGATCTTTGAAAATCCCTTTACTATGGTTCTATAGTGAGTTAAGATGGTGCAATGATCTGCTTTATCAAACTTATGGAGAATTATTTTTTATTTTTGTTCCAGAGATTAAGCTAATTCTGGCTTTTATAATTGTCATCAGAACAAATGTCTCTGCTGGAAGATTGAGCTCTCCTTCTCATTCCAGACTTAGATTTTTGGATGTCCCTTCGCTTTCTCTGCAACAATGGACACCAGGATAAGTAGACTGTAAATCTACACCGTGTAGATTTACGTTAAGTAGTGTAAGTTATGTTATGAATGTTATGATTAACAGAAGTCATAACTTAACATGTAGTTGGGCCAGATGGTTGAGAAATCCAAGATGCAAACTCACTAGCTTAGGAAAAAATGTATAGAATAAGTATTTAGGTTATAATAAACTTCCATTTCTTTCTTTCTTTTTCTTTCTTTCTTTGCTTTAACCTTATTTTTCCAATCTAATATTTTTTTGTTTTTCTCTTTAAATATGCTAATTTTGATATTTGTTTATGATAAGTATGATATGAACCGATAGAACAATGTTTAACTATAGATAATATACTTCTTGTTGTTACAATATTGTATATACAAACTTTTGAAACATAAATCGAAAAAGTTTAACTTTTCCTATTTGGCTTCTTTTGTTCTACAAAAAAAACACTGAAAGGGTTTTGATTTATCTGCTGGATCAGTGCTGCCAACACTGCCTATGCTGCAATGAATTGCAGATGGATCCAAAGAACATCTCCCACATGGTATTGGGATAAGAAGTAGGGGAGATGTTCTGCCTCCACACACTTTGTCCCAGGGTGACAACGCTGCTCCTCCATGGATACAATACAGTGAATAAACGTTAGAAATGTTGGGCAGGAAGTTTATTAATGGCAGGTACAGGTGTAAATAATGGCCTGAGAAAAGAAAACTAATCTAGATCTGCAATAGATGACATTTTTGTTCTTGGGTTTGCATACAACAAGCATTAAAATTCCTTGTTAAAGAACATGGAAGTGCGTTTTTGTTTTTGCCAATAAAAGTTCACTCCAGTCAACCAATAACCCAACATACACAGAAAACAAAACAACCCAGAATTAGTGCAGTGTCCAGAGAATTTTTTTAAGCTGGGTGGGAAGAAGCTATAGGTGGGTGGCAGCTTCTGTAATATGACCCAACTCATCAGTAATTACCTAACAGCCGGGTGGTTACTGAAAAGTGCCGGGTGGTTCACTCAGCTAAAAGGGGCTGGGGAGAACACTGTTTGATTGGGCAGCCAAGTGGCAAATGACATTTATTATTGAGAAATATAAAGTTATGCACTTGGGGGCTCACAACATGCATGCTTCATACTGTCTAGGGGGAATACATTTGGGGGAGTCAGAAATGGAAAAGGATCTGGGGGTTTTGGTAGATCATAGACTTAATAACAGCATGCAATGCCAAGCTGCAATATCTAAAGATAACAAAGTACTTTCTTGTAATAGAAGAGGAATAGACTGCAGAGATGAGGACATAATCCTGCCCCTGTACAAAGCATTGGTCAGACCACATCTGGAATATGCAGTCCAGTTTTGGGCACCAGTTCACAAAAAGGAACTTGTGGGATTGGAGAGAGTGCAGATAACGGCAACTAAACTAATAAAAGGAATGGAGGAGCTCCGCTATGAGGAGAGATTAGCTGAACTGAATCTATTCTCCCTTGAGAAGAGACTTATAAGGGGGGATATGATCACCCTGTATAAATATATAAACAGTCCATATAGAGAACTCTCTTCCCAACTATTCACTTTGAGATCATTACAAAGCACAAGGGGGCGCTCTTTGCGCCTGGAGGAAAAGAGGTTTAAGCTGCGGATAAGGAAGGGATTCTTCACTGTAAGGTCTGTGAAAATGTGGAATCGGCTCCCTCAGGAAGTAGTTTCAGCAACTACTATAAATTGCTGTAAGAAAAAGCTGGATGATTTCTAGAAGCACAGAATATAACTGGGGATTAAGGCTTTCAAGTAAAGAAAACAGAGACTGTTGATCCCAGGAACATCCGATTGCCTCATGGAATCAGGAAGGAATTTTTTCCCGTTGGAGCAAATTGTTCCAGGGTTGTATTTTTTTTGCCGTCCTCTGGATCAACTATGTCCATAGGGTTTTATCTGAGATATGTTTATTTACCTAGTGGGTGAACTTGATGGACTTATGTCTTTTTTCAGCCTGACATACTATGTAACTATAAGCGTTTGCAATTACTTAAATAAAAAAAAAAAATGGAATAATTTCCTGATTTCTGAATCTCTGGCAATCCTCGGCTAAACCTCATCCTCACCCCGTATTTTAAGGTTACTGTACATCAGACCAATGTTCTAAGTCTCTGGAAATTCCAGAGATGAGGAATTACTTTCTTAATATTCTGAGTACATGAAATCTGAATCACGAACAGCTCGCGCCTATAATTGGCAATTTTAAGAACATAACTTCTTTTTCCCGGGAAGCGTGATCTGTCAGCAATGTCATTTTTATGGGCCGCGTACATCTCATCAGGGGCTAATCGTGTTTAATTAATGATAACATTGTAACACTCTACTCATGTTAGAATCATGGAGACTTTTTCTACCTGAAGCCGACTGTCTCCTGCTGGGGGACTACACTGATCATAATATTAGAAAATATTTAACAAGAAGCCAGAATGATTTGGGGTTAATTTGTTTGCATTAATCAGGAAAACTAAACGGAAACTTAAGTTTTCACCTAAATATGGCACCAAAAAGCAGTCAAGAGCACAATTTAAGGTTGGAATAGCCACCTGAGTGCTTGTTTATTATGTGCGCCCCTCATCATATGACTGACAGAGGTCCTTTATGCAAGGTGCCTTCTATCTGCCCATGCCCAGCTATGCTAGCCAATGCTGTATGCACAAACGTTTTCGGTCTGTCATCTTTCTCCTTCTCTTACGCATTCCTATCTTCCGTCAACTTTATTGAACTGGATGACTCCAGAGTTTATGCAGTTCGGTCACCACAACGGAAGCGGGGATGTGCCGGATATCCTGGCATGATTAGGCAGGTGAGAAAGCTCATCACCTGCAATAAAGCCTACCCTGCCTGATCCCACATATTTAAAGTTGAACTTTAGAGCAAACTTAATGGGTTGAGGGCAGAAAGTTACAAGGAGTGGGGATTGGTCCAGAGAAGTCTTTGAGCCATGAATTGGAAGAGGTTATAAGAGAGGAGGTCATAAGAAGGTCAATGGAAAGAAAAGAGAGGAAAACCATTGATCAGTGGGGAAAAAAATGGCAGTCAATGGAAAGAATCTCAGTTTATACTCTGGATACATCACTAGATGGCACTGTGTCCTCTCGTTAAGTGTGTAACAAACTCTAGTCATCAGGGACAATAAGGTTGTCTCTGGAATGACAAAGGATGTCAGTGGAAAGATTGCCCTCTGGTTTCATGCGACTGACTGTGCCAAATGGTGCCAGCTAAAAAACTTTAGGCCCATCATAACAATTAGCTCGATGAACTCTATGCAACCTCTGAAGGAATCAAAGGATTCCACATTCCAGCTATACAGGTCCAGCAACTGGCTGATTCCAGTTCTAATCCAGCTACTTACATTCACAAAATGCATTTTTGGTGTATTAATCATTACAAGCTGCATTACTTTATGTCTATTATATCTGCTTAGAGTTTGGACTTATATAAGGATTAATTCAGGATGACTGTAAACTGTTTATGCTATAACTAGAATACCAGCCAATTTCATCACGATCAGATATGGCACCAATATCCGAAATTAAAAGGCTGGTTCAATCTTGCTTTGGATACAGTGAGGAAGTATTAGAATTTGTCTGGCGATGCTAAGAGATTTTCTTTGACTTCCTGTCCTGCTGTCAACAGTTTTTCCAAACAGAAAGCAACAACAAAAATTGCAACAATAATGAAAAATCTGACAGGAGTTCAAGCCTCCTCCTCCTGCTCCTATTCCTTCCAATGTTGCTACTGGAGAATTTCTCTCCATTTCCTCTTGGGTATAGCAGCTTTCCATCCCATCCACTATGTTGGTTCAGGATGTATAAGCTGATGGGTGAAAAACAAAACTAAAAGGAATACTTAAGTATCAAAAGTAGGAAGTCTCTCCAATCTTTTTGGTTCTCGTTATATGCATATTTAGGCCCACTTAAACTGTGTGCAGCAGAGAAGGGAGATAAAAACACAAAAGCTCAATTTTTAAAGGAAAAGTTAACAGATATACTCGTATATAAACCACAGTTGGTGCCTACAAAATGACATTAAAAAAAAAATCTGTCTGGATATCACTAGATGGTGCTATTTCTTTTTTTGTAAAGTGTGCAACAAACTCTAGCCAATAAGTTTTGTTACACACTTCACAATTGGGGCAGAGAGTCATCTATTGGCCGCCAACAATATACCGATCACTTCAGCATGTGATCTATTATAACCAACATAAAAGTACCAAATTTTTTAACTTTTAAAAAAATAGGATAAAAGAATAAGCCCATGTATTTTCATTACACAAACATCTTAGATTTATTCATGTTTATTTTTTTTGGCTTTTTTATTTGATTACTATCTTAAATGTTAGAAGTCAGAGACACATTTTGAGCCCTAGGTTTATACTCGAGTCAAAACATTTTCCGGTATTTTTACAAGGAAATAAGTAAATCAGATTTAGATATAGGTATAAGTATATGAAGTGATAACGAAAAACAAAATTTCTTACCTGGGGGACCTTGAAGTTTGGCTTTCTTAACTGCAAAAAAAAAAAAAAACCCAGGTAAGTAAATAATATAAAAATACATTATGCAGATACATTTGCAACAGACTAGACCCAGCTTGCAATGGGTCCCACTTGTTATTGGGGGGAGTTAGAAAGGAGGTTATAGTAGTAAAGGACAGGCGATGTCCCTTCTGCAATAACCACCCTTACACGCCTGATCACTGCCCATCTGTCACATTTTGAGAGTTGCAGCTCAGCGTTAGTTGCGTCCTTTGTGTGTGCCGGAATGAATGAACTGCCACATGTCTGCGCAGGAGTTACATCATACCGGCATAGCCAATAAAGAAAGCTCAAGACACTCTTTAAAAAGAACAGAAGAACGGCAGTGCCCTGCGATGGAATGGGGGATAGGTGAGCAATTGCAGGTTTAGTCCTCTTTGGGGGGGTCACATTACTTTAAAGCTCCTCTTTTTGCCAGAGGTTAGGTCTGGATTGCTGCAGAGAGCAGCACCATATAATAACTCAACAACATTCTTTCAAGCAATCCCCTGTGATGCACTGCTGACGCCCACGGCTCACAGTAACTTGGTGAATGATGCTGGGTGTCATTTAACCCCAAAGAACAGCACCATCATGTGGCACCAACAAGTAACTGCAGAAGGTGTTATTTTTAGTCTGGAGCTGAAGTTAGGCATTAAACCAGATCATACTGCGATTTGTTTTTAAAATGTGGTTTTTATTCACTCAGTGTTGCTAGCTGGCATTTTACCGATTGTACACCAAAAAAGCCTTTCCTGAAACGTGAAGATCTCCTCCAGTGTGTAGATGTGTGACTCCCTGACTCCTCCTATATTGTTGTTAAACTATCGTTGGCTCACTAGTGCAACAACCAATCACTTTATTCACGCTTTATTAACTCAGTACAGTAAACTCCCCATTATCCATAACGCAATTCACTCTCAAGCAACCAGCACACTAGCCAGGCGGTACTAATATAATTTATCTGACTGAAGTGAATTTGTAACTGGGTATACTCTGCATATGCTGTACTGCATTGTTATTGTGCCTCTATTGATTTACATTATTCGTATTTTATTGCTATCCTAATTTTATTAATATTATTCTAACAGTAACTCTCAAGCAACCAGAAACTACATTTATCCGGAATCTACCAATTATGTGGGTGCCGGTTTACTTAATATTCAATTATAACAGTAAATGCTCAAAAGTTAATGAAAAAAAAAAGTACAAAAAAATTCAGATATGGATATTTGTTTAGTATTCCATCGCTGAATTGAAAAAGCCAACTTAATTAAGAGGTTTGTATTTCAAGGACTGTAACTACGATACGGAACGGCGGCAATCAAGCAGAATCTATTAGCGCAGCAGTGAGCTGGTAAACCATCCTGAACGTCCTCAGCGCTATATAAAATGATTACAGCGTAAAATTGAAACGTGAACAAAAAATATTAGGGAGGAAAAATGGGACCTGCAGCATCAGCCGGTGACATTTGTTTGTGGAAAGAAAAATTCTTCTTCCACCTTGAATAAAAGAAGAAAAATCTTGGAGAAATAAAGCCTGGAGAGATTAAATCACTTGGCGTCTGGCTCACAGAAGCAATGAGGGTGTTTCACGTCATAAGAGATTGCAAAGATTGTACCATTTTTGTTCGACTAATAGACTGGCAGTGAGATTATAGGATCAGCGGTGCACAAGCTCGCCTATGTAATCTGCAAACACGGCTGTCTTTACATACATATATGTACAAACTATTCATAGAAACAAGGTCAGAATACACTGATAAGATTGTTTGCATTAAAATGTATGAAAACTACAACAATAAAACGTATTTGCTTTCCCTTCGAAGCTTAAAAAAAAAAAAACCATTGAACGTGTTTTACGCCCGTTTAAAAACATTACAAAAAAGAAGAAACAACCTGTCAGTTGTATTGCTTCCTGTGCTAAGGTCTTATGGGTTACATTGTTCTTACTGAGAACTACAGAACACCTCCATCTAATGTTATGGAGACTGGGGGAGAGGGAGGTGTGCTGTAATCCTTCCGCACATTCTGTCCTAGTGCGACGGCTCCTCCGTGTAGTACAGTAAATGAGCACTCTCCTCTGGCAAAAATTAAAAAAAGAGAACAAATGCAGCCACCAGGCCTAACAATTGCCTAAAGTGAACCAAAACTCCCTTTTTTTTCCTTTAAATAAAATGGTAGAAAACCCTTATATGTAAAGTAAATATTTTATTAACTTTTTAAAAAATACAGTGCAGCACGGCCCTTTTAATGGCTTGGATACCTACCTCACCCATCCCGGGAGGCTGTGGCTGCTTCTTCTGCTCATGCTCGATCTCGGACATGCGCAGTAGGGGCATGCGCAATAAGATCGTCTCTCTTTTTTGTCACCCGATCTAGCACCTGCGCTGTGTGAGATTGGGTGATGTAGCAAGAAGACAAAAGTTGGCAAAGCCCAGGTGCTTCTTCTGCGCTGGGATGAAGATGAAATCCAGTCCGGCATCAAGGAAAGGTCCACGGCCATGGAAGGATCAGAGTTTCCCAGGTAGGTGTGATTTTTTTTTATTTTGTCTTTACTTCCACTTTAATCAGCAATATATTAGACTTGCTTTTTGGGATTTACAAACAATTTAACAAGTTGTGGACACTGGAAGCGTTACAGACAACCCACAAGAATGCCATCAGGTCCAGAGTGTAGTGGGTCCTGCTACCCTGAAGGAACCGCTTAAAGCATACCTAAACTCAGAAACAACCCTTTGTAAGGTAAAAAATATGTATGTTTGTTTTTTTAATTGCAACACCCTTTTTCTAATAAAAAAAAGAAAAAAAGGGTGCACCACTGCCCCTCAATTCTCATTTGGAAGCGCAAAGCCTCTGGGGATACCCAAGTCACGCATCCCGGGAGGCTCTTGAGTGCTCCTTCTGCACATGCCCGAGCATCTCCGGAGCCTTTTCGTGAAAAGGGGAAAAAATGCTAATCTCACACATGCGTAGAGAGATCGGCAAGCTTTTTTCCAACCTACGTCACCCGATCTTGCGCCTGTGTCAGGTGACTTAGGAAGAACAGAGAAAAGATGGCGGCGCTCACGGCACCGGCTCGGAGACGGATGTCGGGACAACGCAGGACGTTATGGAAGATGCCTATGGACCGATCTACTGCGCTGCAGGATTGAAGTGGATTTTTTTTTTTGTTTTCAGCGTTTTTCAGTTTTTTTCCTTTTTAATAGGCACATTAAAGAGCACATGCAGAGCATCTTCAATTCAACTTTAGCTTCTATTTGCATTTCAATCTTTTTTGTTCTTGTGGAGGTGAGGATTTTCTTGCAATCTTGGCCAGTTGAGAGGTACAAACTGGACATCTAAAAGTAGCAAAATCGATACAAACTTTATATGATATGTACTTGGATGTGATAATTTTTGAGGAAGGAGAAACATATATCCTTTATCCTTAATCAACAAGAGAAAATTATCTTTTACATTACGTGTTACAATACTTCTGATGAAGCCAACAGGTTCTGTGAAACGCAGAGTTTTGGCCCTAGAGCCCGATACAATCTTTTAACCTGGGTATTGGAGTTTTCATAGAAATTACCTTCACTATTTATAAATTGATAACAGAAATACTCAACATAGTATGTTGAATTATGATTATTGATTTTTAGTGTTGGATTTTAAGAATTGTTAAATAAATATGTAATTTTAGAATGTATCATCTTTATAGTGATTTGTAGTAATACCTTAAAAGTCCCGCTATCTCTATACCTTACTCCCATCTTGGAGTCAAAACTTTTTTGTTCACCTGCAGACAGGAAGTGCATTATTGATCAGATAACCACGAGAAAAAAAAAAGTTAAAACTACTGCATCCCCCACATCCAAGGACTGTTGAGCTGCAATATTTTTTTAATAATTAAATAATTTGTTTTTGTTCCTGGGTTGAATACTCCTTCACATTTTCCTATTTGAGTTTATTCCCAGCAACTCTCAGACTTTTCTCTCAATGGCCCTGATTTACTAAAGCTCTCCAAGGCTTGAGAGAATACACTTTCAGAAGTGAAGCTGGGTGATCCAGAAAACATGGAAAGGATGTTTAAAAAATCATTTGCTTTTAGCCAGCAAAAGTTTTGAATCCTGGACCAGATCCATTCCAGGTTTGCTGGATCACCCAGCTTCACTGATGAAAGTGTATTCTCTCCAGCCTTGGATAGCTTTAATAAATGAGAGTCAATGTATTTGGGAAATGACAACTTCTCAGCCACTCATGTTCTTTGCCTGGAGCTTGCCCAAGCTATAAAAAGGAAGACAAGTTTGGAAGGCAGCACAGATATGCGTCACGGCATAACCGATTTCCCCCAACCGACACCAGGATTTCCCTAGCACAGATATGAGCCCATATGCGGCGGCCATGAAATGTGCAATTCCCATCTACACATCTATGAAGATCTGTCAATGATACAAAAATAACTGGGGGAGTGAATGACTGAATGCAGCAGAGGACCATAAAATGCAAGAAAATTGTCACTTGGCTCAGTGGTTAGCACTCAGGCCTTTGCAGCGCTGGGTCCCAGGTTCGAATTCCAGCAAGGACTATCTGCATGGAGTTTGCAGGTTCTCCCCGTGTTTGTTTGGGTTTCCTCCGGGTATTCAAGTTTCCTCCCACATTCCAAAAACATGCATTTAGGGTAATTGGCTTCCTAAATTGTATCACTGACATATGACTATGGTAGGGACATTAGATTGTGAGCCACTATGAAGGACACCTAGTGACATGACTATGGACTTTGTACAGCGCTGTGTAATATGTCAGCGCTATATAAATACTGTGTAATAATAATACACTGGAGAGGTGTGAGGATTCCTTCAAGATGTGTGAAGATTGCAACGTAACGTTCATTTATATTTGTACATCAGCCCGAGATTTGGCTTTAGGGCCCATTCACACCTGTCCCCATCCTGACATGTTGCAGTATGAATGTGTGTTATGTATGAATGAAAGAGTGTGAATGTGTGTTGTGACAAGGCATCCATTCAACCAGGCGGACAGAAAATTTTGATGTGCGCCATATTTATAGATGCAATTCCATGAATGTGTTATCGTTCATTGTGGTGCGCCAAAACCAATGTGTGTTGGGTTATTGTTGGGATGCCAATGACAAAATCTGCGCTGTGACGCGCCAACACAAAATTGTGTTAACATGTGCTTGTTATTGTGCGCATTTTTCACACAATATTGATATTACTATTATTATGAAACAGGATTTATTTAGCACCAACATATCACACAGCGCTGTACAATAAATAAGGGTTGCAAATGACAGACAATGACACGGGAAGAGGAGCCTACCCCGAGGAGCTTACAATCTAGGAGGTGTAAATGGACCTTTAGGATGGGCCAATGGGCTGCCAGTGTATCAAAGCGACCGAAATATTGCTCCTGCACATTATGTAGTTGTGTAAGTCCATTGCGGTGACAATCACACAAATATGTCACCACAATGTAACAGCAACATGGCATTGGTGCATTGCTGTGTATAGTCCCTGGAGAAGCACAAGGAGCCAATCAGAGTGCTAACAAGGGGCATGATAATAGGAAGAAAGAGCAGAAGGACAAAAATATGAACTCATCAGTCTGCTACTTCTACTTCACTGTCCAATCACAGGCAGGGGGACAAGGAAAAGACCTGTAAGTATTATTGAGCTGCAGCAAAGGAAAATCAGGTCTCTTTTGCTGCCAGACCAGGCTGTATCTCCAGCTATGAATATTGTATATATCAGTGAGAGTTGCAATGTTCAAAGAAAAGTTTAATCAGCTGTCTATAGGGAATGAATGGGGGCATCCATGAGCAGTTCAGTGCCGCCTGCTGCCAAGCATCTGTTTAATAAAAATGGTACATTGGATGGAGCTGCGAGCAGCTGGCAAGGTACCGGCCACTGAGATAGGCTTTAAACAAGAAAATATATAGTATAAGAAAAGGATAGGCTTTAGGGTAAAACAGTTAACAAAAACTCCTAAGCTTAACATAGATCAACTATGCTAGTGCCCTGGCTATACATTATACTCCACCACTCTTTATCTTTCCTCTCCTGTGAATGATCTTTGGCCATCTTGATTGGCTGGGCCAGGATGATGTAGGTGCATGGAAGCTCATTCATTCCCAGCACACGCAAAGGAAGGCGGGATTTCGGGTATCCTGGTAACCAAAGTCAATAATGCGCATGCGCAGCTCGGCTTCTTGCCTGGTCAGACAGGTAGGAGGAATTATTCCAGAAGGGACATCGCCTGAACAGTCCTGAAATAATGACCTGCATGATCATGGGTTAGATTGTGTAATAATTAGGACTGCTCCACCTCAAAGCTGACCTGTCACCCTGGAAGCAGGGAACAGAATCCAGAACCCCAATACAGGCACCAAAAAAAATTTACCTACAGCTGGACATCACTGGTTTCTTAATAACACAGGAGGAATGATTATTATTATTATTACACAATATTTATATAGCGCCATCATATTACGCAGCGCTGTACAAAGTAGATAGTCGTGTCACTAGCTGTCCCTTAAAAGGAGCTCACAATCTAATGTCCCTACCATAGTCATATGTCATTATTGTAGTCTAAGGTCCGTTTTGAGGGGAAGCCAATTACCCTTACTGCATGTTTTAGGGACGTTTTTAGGGGAGGAAACCGGTGTACCCGGAGAAAGCCCACGCAGACATGAGGAGAACCTGCAAACTCCGTGCAGATAAGTGTCCTAGCCGAGAATCAAACTTAGGACCTGGCGCTGCAAAGACCGGGGTGCTAACCACTAAGCCACCGTGCTGCCCAGTAAAGCTTTAATATACGATGGATACAGAAAGGTCTTCAGTCTTATTATCTCCAGAACAGAAGCAGGTAAGAAGATAAAATCAGCTGGAAATCATTGCAAGGCACACAGCTGGATTTTCACTCAGAAAGACTTTAACCAATTTCATTTCTACAAACACACCAAGTTTATTCTCCATTTCATTAAAATGTTTTCCCGATGTTCCGGAATTTCATTCAGCCAGGTGACTCAGCTCTGGAATTTTATTTTTTATTTTAAACAGCCTGTGACAAAATCCCATTATCCCGTCGGCTGTCGGAGCGTTCAGTGACGTGCGCTGTCAGAGAGCGCTCAGCTCTGCGGAGACACGAATGACAGAATGACACAAACAATACGCCGCCAATACTTCACCGTAGCCGGTCTAAGAGCCAGATGGCACCTTCTTGATTTCAATCAGCGCAGGGCGGTTGTGGCAGGAGGAAGCTGCGGAGGGAACAAATCCCTCAATACCAAGGAAAGAAGGGAGCGGGAGGGAAACACAATAGACTGTTGTGAGATGAGGTTCACGGGAAGGGTGAAGAATGATTATTCCGCAAAACTTGGCAAGGTGCAAATATAGACAATCGCCAAATAGATAAATAAACTTCTTCTCGGTAATTATGTCAGATTCTAGGTAAAGATTTACAGCGTGGGAAAAAAACGTCAGCAAACAGTTCCAAAACTGGCATCCAAAAAGGTCAGCGTGGCTTATGGCTATAAATACACAGCTTGGGTCACACCGACGGTTTTACCGCAGCGTTTCACCTCGGCCCCTTTAAGCTGGGTGCACCACCCGGTACTTTTCAGTAACCACCCAAAATCAAAGTTGGGTCACAATACAGGGGCTGCCACCCACCTACAGCTCCTTCCCACCCGGCATAAAAATATTTCTGGATTCAACAATGTCTATAAAATTAAAATTGTAATCAGTTGGAGGGCAGTAAATAAAATCACTACATGTTGCGTCTGTTACATGATAACAATGCTGAGACGGTTTTGCATTTCTTATATATGCAAAGAACTTAAAGGGAGGAAAAAATGCCGGGTTCAGAAATTGGCCAATGCCAATGTTTGTACGGGATTTTCGACTCTTTGCAAAAATCCTCACGGTGAACCAATTTTTAGGCTACGTTCACACGTCAAATGATTATCCTCCAATTATTGCTTCAGGGCCAATATCGGACAAGAATCTGACGAGCGTACAGCACACGTCCGACGGTGTTCATGGTTCCGTCCTGGCGGAGTAAAGGGGAAGGAGCACAGTGGGGTGCCGCTCCGTCATTCTCCCCTTCATAGACCAGGACAGTTCTGTACGTACCGAGCTCATTTATGCAACTTTCAGTCTTTTGCCGTTCAAAAGGAATGTAAAAGGACAAAAATCTAATATGTGCCTTAGACCTACAAAATTATATTAAAAAGGATAACTAAGCTTAAATCTTTCTTCTATCAGCACAAAGAATCCTATAAATACCCGTCCACATAGTTGGGAGAGCCATGGCACCCAATATGGAGCTCAGCCAGCCAGCTAGACAGTCCCAAGGTCCCTCTTCATTTCTATACAGATATTGTCTAGAATTGTAATGAATTGGGTAACATGCTGTTTGCAAAACTGTTTGCTGAAACAAGGTACTGAGCATGAGATTTCTGCAGTGGTGTTTGGCGACATGGACCAGGAGCTAGAATGCAAATGTATACAAAACTTGCCTGGGGGAAATCATTTGGAGAAACCTGGTCAAAAAATATTTTACTTGAAAAGAGTTTCTTATGTAAGAAAATGTTTACTATTTATTTTTTTTACTCTACTCTATGAAATGGTCCCTGGGCTGGTTTTGGGGTAGGGTAAAGTAGCCAATTGTCCAGGGTCCCCATAGACAGCGTAGCAGGGGTGCAGGACGTTGAAAACCTTGCATTTAGGGATTCCATTGAATATTAGCCCAGGGAATCTTTTTGTATAAAGCCATCAATGAATAATCTCCCAAAGTCTGCTAGGAAGCAACACATTAGTGTCATTAGAGTCTCCTGCGTTCACAACAACTTTCACTGCTTCCTCCTGCTGAGATCAAAATCAACCCTGTATTCCATAATGGACGGATTTCAGGAGGAAAAAACAAGTGGGAACTATGGAAGCCACGGATGACCGACACTCCAGGGACGTGTTTTCCAGGAGCCGAGTTGGGATTGGAGGCATGAACAGAAGAGGTGATAAGTATTATTACACAGTATTTTTATAGCACTGACATATTAAGCAGCGCTGTACAAAGTCTATAGTCATGTCACTAGCTGTCCCTCAAAGGAGCTCTCAATTTTAATGTACCTACCATAGTCATATGTCATTAACACAGTCTAAGATCAATTTGGAGGGAAGCCAATTAACCTAACTTTTTTTTTTTAATGTGGGAGGAAACTGGAGTACCTGGAGGAAACCCACACAAACACGGAGAGAACCTGCAAACTCCATGCAGACAGTGTCCTGGCTTAGATTCCAACCTGGGACCCAGCGCTGCAAAGGTGCACAGTGCTACCAAGCACTTACATTATTACAGGTGGGCAGCGCAGTAGCTCAGTCATTAGCATTCCGGTCTCCAGGTTTGAATATCGGCCAGGACTCTATCTGCATGGAGTTTGCAGGTTCTCCCTTTGTTTATGTGGTTTCCTCAGGGTACTCCTGGTTCCTTCCACATACCAAAAACATGCAGTTAGGTTAATTTTCTGCAGCCCAAATTGACCTTAGACTGTATTATTGACCTATAACTATGGTAGGGACATTAGATTGTGAGCTCCTTTGAGGGACAGCTATTGACATGACTATGGAATTTGTACAGCGCTGCATAATATGTCAGCACTATAAAAATACTGGATAACAATAATAACTCGTTTTAGGCAACATATAATTTTGTGACAAATAATTTTGGCAAAAATACAACTAACATTTAACTTAAGTAGGGTTTGGTGGAGTCACCGAAAGTCTTTTAAGGACTTAACAAATGAGGTTGCCTACCCTCAAAGTTCCTCGTTCTGTGTGTGGTTACTCTGGGTTGTTCCTACTCACCTTGCTCTATTCTCCATAACCTTAAATAAAAGAAATGGGAAGGGAGTGGAGGACTTTTTTTTTATTATTAAAAAGGATTTATATATCGCCATCATATTACACAGTGCTGTACATTAAATAGGGGTTGCAAATGACAGACTAATACAGACAGTGACACAGGAGAAGGAGAGGACCCTGGACGAAGAGCTTACACTCTAACTTGTATCTATAGAATTTATAGCACAAGAGGGGAGCGTCTCATCATGGTCTCCAAGAAAGAATTTTTATTGTTTGTGTATTTAAAAAAAAAAAAATATTTTTTTCTGTTAATATAATTTCAAGAACGTTATTGTATATATTTATTATAAAAAAAATATAAAAAAATAAGGTAATTGGTTGTTGTGTTCGCCATTTGAAAATCTTCATTATTGGACAAAACTGGCTTGACAAGGAAAGAATTGTAAAATTTCCTGTGTGAAAAGCCTGGAACTGAAAGCTGATATTCGAGAAGACCCAGTCAAACAAAGTCAGCTCCCGTCAGAGGCTTTGCACATGAGTAGTGCCATTGTTCCACATTCTCTTTAAGTTGGGAGGAATTTTTGTATTGCTTCTAAATAAAATCCTTCGTCGAACCTCGCCAAGCTTTCCCTGTGAGTTTGGACTCTCATTAGGAGACGGCGGCACCAACTAACCGCGCGTTCCCTGTATTTCGCCGTCGCCTGGGAAACCGTCCTGGAACACCTGCTCCGAATGTACACAGAGCGAGCGGCAAACTTCGGCATGTTAGGCCACCAGCGCGTTCCCACAATGCCAGGAAGCGGTTTAATTAATTAGAGAAAACATTTAACTAGGAGGCTTTTTTCTTTCCTGCAGGCTCAGGCTGATGTTCTTGTTTACGTCTCAAGAACAGTTAAGGGTAAAAAAAAGTGATAAAGACCTGAAAAAGCCCGAAAGCGTGTTTCATTTTATGGCTTTACAAGACGGATTTATGAGATGACTCAGAGGAGCTCTCCATATAAGCCGGCTCTGTTTATCTAGCTAAGTAAAGGAGCGGCCGTTCACCGAGCCATAAAAACAAAATAAAAAGCGTTAATTACAGCGCGATATACAAATGCAACACTATCGGCCCACCTGCTACAGATGACATCCATTGTCACAGAAGGGTCAATCAATGGATAATGCTGCAACCCCATCTGTGTGCAGAACTATGCCAAAAGGAGAAAGGACTGCCAATCAGAACTAAGATTTCAAAAAATTCAAACCAATTTGTAATTCAACATCACTTTTGATTTATTCCCCATTTTCAGAACATTTCCAGGTCCTTTCACCTGCGCAACATCTACAAAATCCACCCCTACCTGTCCCCAGAGACCAAACTCCTTGTACACGCTCTTATCATCTCTGGTCTGGACTACTGTAACACCTACCTACCCCATACACAGCCTTCCCACCTACCTACCTACCCCATACACAGCCTTCCCACCTACCTACACCATTCACAGCCTTCCCATCTGACCTGATAGAAATATAAACTGTCTTAGCCTCTCTCTTCACTCCTCCAATGACCTATTAATGACTACTTCACTCACACACACACGGCTCCAAGACTTTTCTAGAGCTTCCCCGACTCTCTGCAATGGTCTTCCTCATCCTATTCGACTTACTCTTATATTCTGCTCCTTTAAAAGAGCCCTCAAAACCCCAAAAAACTTGCCTACCCGTCGTCTTCTGTCTTTTAAACCTTCCCACCATTCCATATCCCCTCCTATTGTGATACTTCTCCCACCTCCTAGATTGTAAGCTCTTCGGGGCAGGGTCCTCTCCTCCTCCTGTGTCACTATCTGTATCTGTCGGTCACTTGTAACCCCTATTTAATGTACAGCACTGTGTAATATGTTGGCGCTAAAAAATACTGTTTGCAGATTTTTTATCTCTGCAAGAAAGATGAATGAATGTCCAAATGTTTCAATGATATCAACAGCGCTTGGTTGTCATTCTAAAGCAGTGATAAAAGAACAAAGAATCAAATATTTTTCAATGTTTTCTGAGCTTGCCCATTGGTTTCAATAGTGTTGCTTGCACCCATATGGCCAAATAAACCCCAAGCCAATCAGACACTGGATCATCCAAACTTCTTTATTTGACCCTATGTTAAGTTTGGATATAGGTACGTATTTCAGACCTCAACAGGAGAACAAAGGAGTTCCGAATAAGTGGGACTTTAAGGCACAATCAATAGGATATTAAAAAGTACAATTTTATTTTTATAAAAATATAAAACATGGTTGATAATACAATGATATATCATCGAACGTAATCTTTATATAAAGTACATTAATTAGACGCTCACTATTAATATACATTCAGCAAATGGAAAGGAATTATATAGTTTTTTATAGAGTTGTTTTCATTTAACACGTTTCACAGAACTTAGGCTGCTTCTTCAGGAATGAAAGAGTCTGAATTAAAAATATATCTAATACTATAATGAACATAAATATTCAAAACCATATTCAATAGGAAAGAAAAACCTACAACTTACTTAGGATTTTTCTTGTATCCAAGAAAACATCGGTTGCTGTATAACACAGAACACCTATTTCTGACTTCCTTCCCCTTTGGTGGCTTCCACTGGATTCCAGTTCTATGAGGTCTGAGTGTTAAAGCGGAGTTATACCCAAAATTAGGAAAATGTGACCAGGCAGGTCCTTTATTGCTGAAGGGACAGGCGATGTCCCTTTTGTAATAAAATACAATTATCTGCCTGATTGTAAAATTTTTATTGTACTCACCTGTCACCTCTCAGATTCTTCCTCTTCCTTGTTTTAATCTTGATTGACCAGGCCGAGAAGATCTAACTTCCGGGTGGTCACACAGGAGTTCATTCAGTTCCAGCAGCCGAAAGAAAGGTGGATACGCAGAGTATCGCGGCTTCCTACGCGGAGCTGCGTATGCAGAAGACGACAGAGATCTGGCAGGTAGGAATGGTGATTGCCGATACATAGTTACATAGGTTGAAAAGAGACATAGGTCCATCAAGTTCAACCACTAGGGAAATACATATCCCAGATACAAAAACCCTATAGACATAGTTGATCCAGAGGAAGGCAAAAAAAGACCCCGGTAGAGATAGGACATCACCTGTCCCTCTCAGCAATATAGTCCTGCCTTATGCCAAACTTTGAAAGTGGAATGTTATTGATGCCAAAAAGTTTGAAGTTTTGGATGTAAAGGAGCGAAAGCACCAAATCAGCCCCCAGTATAGAGTAATGTCGAAGCCCGTTAAGTTAGCATAGAGTTTCTATACTTTTTCTTATTGTCTAAGCCTGAGGCACCGTCGCAAAGACAGGGAGTGATGGAAAATCCAGAACAGAAAAACCTCAGATAACTTACAATGGAGACACCTGTCCCAGTGACAACAGAAGGAGTGAAGAACAACAATGGGTTTTAACCCTTTCCTTCTGTCCAGAATCGCCAACATATGACGCAGCGTTGTACATTAAACAGGGGTTACAAATGACAGATACAGACACAGGAGGAGAGGAC
>NC_092863.1:103902518-103924336 GCF_032062135.1 Pyxicephalus adspersus | reverse complement strand
GTAGGCAGGTAGGTGGGAAGGATAGAGGAGTCTGGCTGCAGCATTCATATTAGATTGTAGAGGAGAGAGTCAGGATAATGGAATACTTATAGAATATACTAATAGAGGATTTGTCTTTTTGTCAGGTTGAATAACTATTGCAGCCTGCAGTCCCGGATGAAGTTCCTTGGCCTATAAAATAAATATAAACCTATCCATTCCTTAAAAAGTGGCTTCCGGGACCTGTGGTTAGACTAACCGGCTCCTGAAATCTTATCATAGCCACACAACAAATTCAGAATAAATGCAGAAGAGCTTTACCCAAATCAGGAAGAAATAAGAGAACCAGTCACTGCAACAAAAATCTTCTGATAATGCTATGGGTGAATTTATTACTTCATGCATGTTATTTGGCTGTAAAATCTTTAGCCCCAAGAGCCCTTAAATCAGGGTACAAGCAGTGGGACGATTCTATGGAGGAGTGTGCGGTCCTATACCGGCTGTAATTATATGCAGACCATTCTGGGTAACACCCACATGTGATGCTGAGCCTGAATTGAAGGAAATTAAATACAAAAATTGTTAGGGGCTGGGCGAAAGAAAGCTGGGCTGCGGAGGGAGGGGCTAGATGTCCACCAGCAAGGAAATGAGGGGGAGTCTGATTTGTTGCAGCTTCTAATGTACATTGTGAAACATTTTTTGCAGTGAAATTAGAAGAAGTAATTTTATAAAACAGGACAGGAGCCAAAACAGCTGTGAAAGTCTGAAGGGAAGGTCGGAGGGCAAATTAAAGAAAGGGCGGGTCAAGAAGGGCAGATAAAAGGAATTTGGGGGAGGCCGGGAGGGCATATTAAAGGAAGAAGAAGGAAGATAAAAGTAAGAGAAGGCCGGGAGAATAGATTAAAGAAAGTGGAGGCTATTTCAGCAGCCAATTATTGAAGGGTTAATGCAGGAAGTAATCCTAATTTTAAATCAGACCGGCACCCCCTGTTGTGCTGCTGGTGAAGAAGGCAAAATTACAAAAGACAGAAATGAAAGATATGTAAGACGTGAACTTCCACAATCATCATTTTAAGCACATGACCTACTTTATCATTACAAGTTCTTTTATTTTAAAACATTCTGATTCTTCCTACCTGAGATTCTGGAGATCAGTCTGATTTATCACTGCAAGATAATAAAAGGACAACTTCACTTTTTGGGAGATTGTCCTATAATAATCCACCCACCCCAGTACAGCCCAAGGATATTTTCCATCCTCTTTGATTCAATCGACTTGATTACAGAAGGGTCCTCTTCATAATGCTCATGTGCGCTGTGGCCCTGTTCATCCCTATGAGTAGCCATAGTTATAGTGGCTTATGGAGGGGTGCAAGGAACAGGGCGACTAAACAGAAGTCGTCACCCAACAACAGGAACAACTTGTTGGCAGGATTACCAGGGATTATTTTAAAAAGACATGCACTTATTCTTTCCTATACTGACCTGACCTAATCCAACCCATTTACAGACAAAGGGCCACAACCCACTGTTTGTTACCGCCACTGAAAGCATTTACCACTTTGCCCTCCACCTGTACAGTACAGGCCTATATATTTCTATGCGCCGATTTCATGCAGATGGGTCTATAGAAAGTCCATAGGGCTGCACTGCTCAAAGAAAAGCAAAGACTTGGGGAGTGAAAACAATTGTAACAGTTTGCATTTCTTTGTGACGCCATTGGGGATCACAGGGACAGAAAGTCACTAACATTCTAAAAGTATACAATGTTACCATCTCTGTCCGGATTCTTCATTGCTTCTTGTCCTACACACCTCCATTTTACCTGGATATTTGTAAAGCCCATTCTTTAACCCAGTTGTACAAGGACGCCCCCGCTGCACCTTCTTACATTGAAGTGGTTGCTAAATACCCGATCCAGGACCCTGGTCATGTGACCTTTTGCAACAGATATGGGGTAGGGGTATTGATCATCCGCCAAGGACAAGCAGCTTACAATAATTACAAAAATTCCTGTAGACTACAAGCCACCTCCTTTCTCCCATAATAAAGGAATGGTGGACCCAACTATATGGGATGGCACCGACTTTCAAAGAGAACCTTTCACCTTGCCTTGTATGGATTTGCAGAGATGGTTGAAGAGAATTGGAAATTATTCCATATATCTATAATGGTTCATCTTTCAAAAGTCACTTCTACATTTTCCTACAAGGACGGCAGATGCTTAAGGACTGCTGGGACCTGTAGTTTCGTCAGACATTGGAGGTCAGCAGAGGATTAATGAATATATTAAATAAGTGTGCAGCTTATTATAATAAGCCCTGACATAAAGGGAAATGTACATGAATATGAATTATGAGTTCCTGCGCCCCAGTTTTCCGGACTGGTGTTAATTCATTATCACCCGGTGACAGCGGCGGCAGCATCAAGGCTGCAGATTAGGAGCACGGCGAGGAAATCTACCCTAATGGCCCGGCTGACAGCTGAAATATTCAGATAATCTGCTTCTATTTCCGGCTTTCATTTGCATATCGCCAGGAAAGCCCTCTGTCATCCTGCCTGAAGAATCCCTGCAAGAACAGCTGTTCTGTGCCCGCCGGGCGAACTTACCGCGTGCCACCCGCATAGCTAAAACAGAGCAAACTTCTGCAGCTCACCAAGGCTTACACCAAATCCATTCTATCACCATAGGTAATTGGCATAGAGGCTTGCCAGGTGCAGAAAGGATTGCATTGCATTGCAGCAAGAATAATATTCACAACATTAATCCTAATGAAGAGATTCTTCAAAATACAAAATGTAACACAAGGTGGAGTTGGGCTTTAATGTCAACACCAAAATCTTAATCGGTCCATACACCTAAAAGTCACAGGTGGAGCTCTGAGGTCTGGGCAGATAGAAAATACAAAATGGAAATCTCCCTCCAGAGACCTCCACCTAGTAGAATTGGGGGCACTGCAACCTTTGTGTTTTCTTTCATTGTAGTCTGTTACAAAATAATTAAAAATTCAGGAGAGAAGGTGGGAACTCCTCATAATGGGCATAGCAGGGGCACAGGCCAGGGGACTACACATAGGAATGGTAAGAGCCCCTTTTAATGGGTACACACTCAGGGAAGGTGGAACTACGCATATTGGACACAACAAGGGTACAGGTGCAGGTACTGGGCACATAGGAATGGTAAGGGCCCCTTTTAATGGGTACACACTCAGGGAAGGTGGAACAACGCATATTGGACACAGCAGGGGGACAGGTGCAGGTAATGGGCACATAGGAATGTGGGAAGTTTCAGAGCTGGCATAATAGGGAAAGTGGTAACCCCTTGGACAGGGCACAGTAGGGGTACACACCCAGGAACTTAGCACAAGGACGGTGGGAACACTACATATTGGACACAGCAGGGATACAGGTGCAGGTAAACGGCACATGGAAGGTGAAAACGTCTCATAATCTGCATAGTAGGGGTACATACCCAGGATCTTAGGACAGGGAAGGTGAGAACCCCCCTCAGGGTACAGACCTGTGAACTTGGCACAGGAATGGTAGGAGCCCCTCATACCTGTGCCCCTCATAATGGGGACACAGACCTGGGACTGCTCATACCAGGCACAAAAGGGGTAGAGGACCAGGTACTTGGCACATGGAAGGTGGGAACCCCTCATAATTGGGCACAGTAGAGGACCCAGACTAGGTTAGGTGGGAACCCCTTATAATTGGGCAAAGTAGGGTTACAGAATAGGGAAGGTGGGAAGCCCTCATAGCAGGCAGAGATGTGGTAACTGCAGGCACAGCAAGGGTACAGGTTCATGTACTTTGGCACAAAGACACCCTTTTATGGTGGGCACAGCAGGGGTGCAGACGTGGGAACTAAGCACAGAGAAACTGGGAACCCTCATATTGGGCACAGCAGGGGTGCAGACCTGGAAACTCCATGCAGTTATGGTGGGGAACCCATGGGCACACGCGGTGAACAAACCTGGCATCCTGGCACAAAGAACTCACAAAGTCATAGCGAGATACAAGAACGTGCTGGGGAATTTGTTTCTCCGGCATTTACCAGATAGGATTTGGATAAGCTGACCCTTTTTTTAAAATCATCACTCATATTAAAAAATGATTTTAATTCTCCATTTCTGAAAAACATTCTCAAAGCTGATTTTGGTTCTATATCCAAATTACTGCAGTCGTTAAAAGCAGAGTCCGATATCCCCAGAGGGTTGGCCACACACAAGAGGCTGCCGTGTTATAAAACTGTCACCACATCGACCTTACGTAAGAGTTTCCGCGCTCTGTAAATAGCAGGTGACTTCATACAACAGAGTACAGCTGAGTGATCTGCGGAGAGTCCCTCGGGGGAGAGGAGAAAACAAACTCCAACCAACTGAGAATTCAACCGAGATACGGGCGCATCGCAAAACCGCTTACAGGAGGTGGCCGAGGCTGGTTGGCACTGGGTATGTCAACCCAAATGTTACATGGGAAAGTCACAGTAAAATCTATTGAAAACTTCTCCTTTTTTTTTTTTCTTCTGCATAATTTTATTTTTCTGACCAACTAATGGACATCACAGGTCCTCCTTTTCCCAGTAGTGGTGGTTGGGGGTTCTCTGTGATACCACAAAAAAATTCACACTGGTGCTCAGCAGCATTTTACAGTCAGCGATGGCAGGCTGATGTGGCGATACTCCTCAGGGGTGTGTCCAGGACAGAGTGGGACCAATCATGTTGGTCATCACTCGCAGCTGAGCAGAGGCTCTATAGGGCCCAATGCTGCAGAATGAAACCTAGAAGAATGCGGCTTTACAGAGAACACCTTCACCTGACCATTCATATGGAACAAAAAGACTTATACAATATAATATATATAAGCAATTTTTTTTCTTGTATTTTGTCATGTGTATCAGGGTTCTCCCCAGGCCCTTTTAGCTGGGTGCACCACCCGGCACTTTTCAACACCCACCCGGCTGTTTTTGGGTGGTTACCAAAGAGTTTAGTGACAATACAGGGGCTGCAACCCACCTACAATTTCTACCCACCCAGCTTAAAAAAATTTCTGGGTTGAGCACTGTGTATTATTAGCCTGCACTGTTCAACTCAAAAAAACTGGGTGGGTAGACTTTATAAGTGGGGGGCAACCCCTGTATTGTGACCCAACTCTTTAAGTAACCACCTAAAAAGAGCCAGGCGGCTACTGAATAGGCCCGGGTGGTGCGCCCTTCTGAAAGGGCCTGGGGAGAACACTGGCCTGTAAAAGCCCCAAGACTGCTGCTGAGAGCTGCCAGCTTGGATGCAATACCAGCAAACTCTTCAGCAGCTACATTAAAGCTTATGTAATAAGAGATGGAGGAGCTGGGTCAGCACAAATCATGATTAGAAGCTGAAGAACTGAGAAAGCTATAATTCATCACAACCTCACCCCCATCTCAACAAGCCCATCATGTGAGATAGTCCTTTAGGAGACGTGACCTTATTTTTTGGGGATAAGCAAACATTGACACATTAAGGCAATTCACATTCCTTTATGAAAAGCTGAAGAGTGCTTCATAAAATGATCAAGAAGAGAAACTCAAACACTTCATATGTCACAAGGCAGAATAAAACAAAGAAAAAAAATACTCAAAATTTTGGAACAAGGGGGCAGAGCTACACAACTATTCCCCTAAAGCCATACAGATAACGTTTTGCGTTACATAAAGAAAGCCGCCAGCCCTGTCGCAGGTCCATTCCCAGGTATCCCAGCTGCGCTTTCCCAGTGCCGTATTAATATTATTTTTATTAAACAGGATTTATATAGCGCCAACATATTACGCAGCGCTGTACATTAAATAGGCATGACAGACTAATATAGACAGTGATACAGGAGGAGAGGGCCCTGCCCCAAAGAGCTAACAATCTAGTAGGTGGGGTATTGATTACAGAGTCAGAATAGCCATTTTTAGAGACGAAACGGCTAAGTTATTGATCTGCATGGGCTGACGGCTGTGAACTTTGTGGCAAGTCGATGAGAACGCCGAGGGAAGTTTGTGCGGCAGTGACAAATGTCAACTCATTAAAATGAAGATGAGGTGATGTAAACCGCTCATAAAAGTCTCTCTTATCTTACAAATAACACGCAGCTACGCCAGCCAGGCTGTCACTTTCAGAAATGATTATTATTACACAGTGTTTATATAGCGCCATCATATTACACAGCGCTGTACAAAGTCCATAGTTGTGACACTATAAAATGGTGCCAAGATCAGGATCTTCAGTTCTGGAACGTTAGAACGCAGAGTTCTCCTCGGCCTCTTTTAGCTGGGTGCACCACCCGGCACTTTTCAGTGGCACCCGGTTGTTTTTGAGTGGTTACTGAAAAGTTAGCTCATAATACAGCTTCTTACCACCCAGCTTTAAAAAATTTCTGGGTTGAACACTGATGCTCAACGCAGGAACATGTGATTAGGAATTTGCAGGTTCTCCAGGAGGCTATCGAATATCATTGGTGCTAGGTTGTGGGGGCTCCAATGTGATGCCTAGGCCAAATTTAGCAACCTTTAGCAACCTAAGCAACTTGAAAATAACTCAATTTGGATAAGGTGGAGAGCAGTTTTAAAGAAAACTGTTTTTTTTGTATTGTTTTATTTTTTTTACTTTAAATACTGTAACTGTATCTGACAATCACAGTGCTAAACAGATTTATTATTATATTATTAAACATTATTTATATAGCGCCAACACATTACACAGTGCTGTACAAATAAATAGGGATTGCAAATGACAGACAGTAACAAAGGAGGAGAAGAGGACCCTGCCCAGAAGAGCCTAAATTGGTGGAAAGTAGAGAGTTTAGGAGACAGAAGAAGACGAGTAGGTGAGGATGAAGCGTTGGGTTTTAAGCGCTCTTTTATAGAAGCAGAAAGTAGAAACAAGCCGAATAGAACAAGGAAGACCATTCCAGAGAGTTGGGGCAGCTCCAGAGAAGTCTTTGAGCCATGCGTGTGATGAGGGTATGAGTGAGGAAGTCATTAGTAGGTCATCAGAGGAGCGAAGAGAGCGGCAGGGGGAGTATTTTCCTACCAGGTCAGAAAGGTAAGTGGGACAATAACTGTGGAGGGATTTGAAGGCAAAGCACAGGAGATGAATTTGATTCTAAGGTGAGATGGAAGCCAATGTTGAGAACTACAAAGAGAGGCAGCAAAAGAGGAGCGGAGGGAAGGCTGTGTATGGGGTAGGTAGGTAGGTGGGAAGGCTGTGTATGGGGTAGGTAGGTAGGTGGGAAGGCTGTGTATGGGGTAGGTAGGTAGGTGGGAAGGCTGTGTATGGGGTAGGTAGGTGGGAAGGCTGTGTATGGGGTAGGTAGGTAGGTGGGTACAGTAGTCCAGACGAGAGATGATAAGAGCATGTACAAGGAGTTTGGTGGTCTCAGGGGACAGGTAGGGGCAGATTTTGGAGATGTTGTGCAGGTTAAAGTGACCGGACCTGGAAATGTTCTGAATATAAAGGGAAAAGGGGAGGAAAGAATCAAAGGAAACTACAAGGATACTTTTATTTTGTTTTTATATCAAAGTATCCAATCTATATGTTATTACTATGTCCTAGCGACCATAATTACATGGGTGAGAACAACTCTGATTGGTTTCTGGTCGTCACCAGGACCAGGATTGGGTTCTACAAGCAATGCAAAGAATCAGCTGGTGGCTATTTATCTATTGTATATTTTTTATGTATTTAAGTTATGAATATAAGTTCTAGTTCAGAGTGTGAACTGAATGACCTCCCCATAGTGCCAATTTTTCGGTACATGTGTTTTCACCCCAGGTACCCGCAGCACGTTTCAGGTACAGACTATTTATAGGAAGCCTTCGCTGATCTCTAGGTTTTGGCATAGATTCAGCTCAAATATAGAAACTTTTATCTAGTTTGCTTCACAGAGCAGATTTCAGCTTGTTAGAATTGCACTGGGGATATACAGAACAATTTTTCCTCCTCCAGCACAACCACCTTAAACATTTGGTGAGATAAAATGTAATCTCTTTATAAACTGATTTACCTGCTTCCTTCATCCCCACCCCCTCATTGTCTACCTTTTAGACCAATTGGTGGCATTATTGGGGCTCTTTGCTTCTCCATGTAATGCATACTATAGGTAATGAGGGTGGTGAGAGGGTGCGGTACAAAGCTTTCTGAACCCGGCCTCCGTACGCCCTCACAATCCTAAAACAAGGAGTAGGTTGGCTCCTGGATGGAATTAGGAAAATACTGAAATACCAAAAAACGTACAGGAGAAGGTGGATGTTCCAAGGCAGATATATTTGGATGCAGATTAGCTACATGTAATGCAGTGTCCATATTGAAAATTACTAAAATCCAAAAGGGACAGGAAAGGGGTGAGGCTAAGAACAGTCAGACTAAGGAGGGAGGGGCTAGATGCAAGAAAATGAGGCGGAGCTCTATCTGACTTGCTGCAGTTTCTAATGTGCATTGTGAGAAGCCCCCAGTAGCTAAAGGCGAGGCCGGAGGGCCACCTCCAGTAAATATAGGCGATGCTGGAGTTTATATTTTGTAGCATAGCTCCAGGTTGCCCCAGGTTGCCCCCCCCCCCCCGCCTGTACTTCAATGGGTCTTTGGTCTGGTCATGTGACATTATGGGTGCTTTTTCTCAAGCTATGGGCACTGGCCGTAAGCTGCAGAGAGTGTCACACATAATGGCATGGTGCGTTTTTCTAACATTCTCCTATGTGTCCAGGGAGGAGGATGAATATTGGAAGAGGAGGGGAAGAGTGTGAATAATTTTGGATCGCAGAGTGAATAATTTTGGATCGCAGAGCAGGAAGTTTAAGGGGAATATTAGCAGACACAGCGAGTATTTTTTTAAATTACCCATAGCACCCGAGTTTGTGGCGCTTTATTACAAAGACTCCTTTAAGATCTCCAATAAAAAGTTTTGTCTTGTAGCAAAAACAAAAGAACGATTCTGCCCTCGCTGGCCTCCAATGACACCCATATGGCGTGATGAATTCAAGGAAATTTACTTGTTGATCTATTATGCAAATCCAGACTTCATGTAGGAAAACAGAACCTAGGCCAAGTTCCTCATCCTTATTGATACACTGCTACGAAGAATGTACAATTCCTGCTGGGATTAATCCACCAAACCAACAATAAAGAATAATATCCTAATGTGCACTACTAAGCAGGAAGCAGAGCCTGCATACGTAATGGGAAAATATGGCCACAAATACACTACATGGCCAAAGGATTGTGCACACCAGACCATTGGGTCTTGATAAGCTTGATGGACATCCCACAAAGCATGGCCAAAAAAATGGACAATGTTCAATCCAGAATTTTTTAGGTGGGAAGAAGAAGTTGTAGGTGGGTGGCAGCCCCTGTTTTGTGACCCAGGTCTTAAGTAACCACCCAAAAACAGCCGGGTGGGTACTGAAAAGTGCCAGGTGGTGCACCCAGCTATAAAGGGGCTGGGGAGAACATTGATGAAGTTGACCACCCACCACCTGTATCTATACCATTCTATACTTGTCTCAGAAGGCTTTCCACACGAATTTGGCGTATGAATGTAAAGGGTCAGGAGCTGATATCAGATGATCTGGCTCACAAATCCACTTCATCTCAAACTTTCTTCCAAGGGATGAGATGAGGACATGGTTTGAGCAATCTGTTGTGGAGGAACTTGAATGTCTTTATCTCATCCCTTCGAAGAACATTTGGGATGAAGTATTGTATTTGGGGTTGCAGCATTTGTGTTTGGGGCTTTGTAATTGGGGATGCAGCCATGCTGCAAGTTTGAAAATAAAATACCCTTCCCACCCCCCTAAATTCACGGTCATGTAACTCCTCAGTCTTAGGTCTTTTTATGATATCTAAATGACTCCTTGACAGAAGTGTCCATATCATTGCCTCCATGATATGGACACTTCCGTCCAGGGTTCTTTTGGAGAAGTTTCTCAACCAGTGGTTCTTATGGTCCCTCTAGTGGTTGCTAGGGGAGAAATGAGCAATTTGAGCCTCTCAGGCCAAACTAGGTGACCCAATGACCATTTTGGCTATCTATAATAGTGACTTCCTCCCAATGGCAAGCAATGCAGGGAATTCTTCATACTGACCACCGAACTAATGTACAGTTAGCTGTGGATATATTAAATATAGCAGGGGGATCCCTGAAGACCTGGGAGTTATTTTAAGGCTTCCCTGATATTATTAAGGTTGAGAAAGGGTGGTATGATGGGCCTTTATTGACCTTTAGATGGGTCTGTATTGATGCTAACACATAGAAACAGCCAACGCAGGCATATCTGCAGCCAAGATTAGTGGTCCCCCATACCCAGAAACAGTTCTAGCAATAGTCCCAGACATTAGTAGATTTTGTTTTACAAAGCATGAAAAGAAAAAAAAAAGTTTGCCGGCTGATTTTGAGGGGGCAGAGTGGGTTACATTTTTGCCCTGTGATGGCCTTTAAAGAAAGAGCGTAAGACGCGACCTACGCCTTGTCGAAATTCTCAGAAAAACACACAAAGTAATCCCCTCTCCAAAGTTCTAATCACTTTCTCCGCAGACAGAAGATCATTAATCCAGACAGTAACCCGATGGCCTCTTTTGTAGTTTAAATTAAAAATTTCACCTCCCGCAGCAGAAGAGCTTTCCATGGTCCATAAACATGGCAGGCAATGCGATTCACCAACAATGTATTTCTTTATAGTCACGCTTTCGGAAGAGAAGACTTCTTCTTAATATTATATTCTGCAAATTGAATTCTCTACTTCACATCCAAAGCCGAGCATTAAGAACTCGGACTGAAAAAGCTCTCTGCGGGGAATAATTCATCAAACATCACGGCCGATAATGTAAAAGCAACGGATCTCAGCCGTCACTTCAAAAACAGAACTCCAGGTAGGAAGATTTTATAGCTGGGAAGAAGCGACTATAATGGAATGAAGCGTATGGTTTCAGAGAGGAGAGCGATGATTTGTAGACACACAATATTATTCTATAAATGAAGTTGTGTAAGGAGCTGTGCATGGAACGGCCAACAAAAGTCACAAAGAAAAGCCACAAAATAACTTCTATATGACACAAATTAATAATGGAAGCCTGGCTTGATTTGTTGGCTATTCTTTTTTAAAAGTGCCGAGATTCAGCAGTATGTACAACGTCCCTCATCCCGACACGTAGGTACCATGTCTCCTATCTCGACGCGTTTCGCCTACAGGCTTCTTCAGGGGACTTGTGGAGAGCCTTACATTTTATGATCAGCAGAGAAACCTTGTAAATAGAATTCCTCAAGAGTGAATGCAGGCACCTACTATTCGTATAGAAATTCCCTTATATTGGCTGGTTGCAGAAGCGACAGGAGTCCTAGGACGCTGTGGTGCCGTAGCAGCCAGGACTGTTTATTATAATTTTTAATAATAATAATAATAATAATAATAATAATAATAATAATAAATAGAAGCACAGTAATACCTCCAAATAGGTGACCAGAAAATCTGTTCCCCTTTTTTTTTTTTTTAAATAAAGTTTTTTATAAACTGGAAAATACAAAGCAGTAACAGAAAGAATAAAGCCCAATAAAAACATTAATAATGTAAAATGAATAGAATAGCAACACTATGTCTGTATAGAAATAACCTAAGCCCTGTTCCAATTGTCTGCATAGAAACAACCTAAGCCCTGTTACAACTGTTTTAAAGCTGGGTGGGACGAATTGGTAGGCGACTGGTGGCCCCTGTATTGTGACCCAACTTTTCGGTAACCACCCAAAAACAGCCGAGTGGTTATTGAAAAGTGCCGGGTGGTGCGCCCATTTAAAAGGGCCTGGGGAGTCCTCCCCATTGCACAATGATTCGCTAGGAATGGAAAGACATAAATGGACAATCAGTACATTTTGGTGAGCTATAGCAGACCTATTGTCAAAAATGGGGCAATCCCAATACGGAGAGGGAAACCTCTACCAGAACAAGACAAGGAGCCATCGTGTGGAACCATTTGAAATTAGTCTCTTGGTATGAGTAGCGAATAGAAAAGTCTATTTATTTGAATCTTGCGTTACCTATTACTACTTGTGCGTCTTTTCCGACCTCCAATCTGCTGTACTGGGAATGCAGGAAGCCAATACAAAGTCAGGTGCTTATAGAAAAGGTATTTTAATGTTCATTTAGTTTGGATTTATATTGAACCCAGGAGGTTAGAAATTTGGAAGGTGTCATTGCTGGTCCCGGATGCCTTGATACTTTACTACCTAATGAGTCACTGATTGACAGGTGGAGAAGGAGACTTCCAGCCTTCACTATCTGCATGCTTACTTCAAAATCAGTGAGATCATGGAGCCAGTATGACTCAAGTGAAAATCCTAATCAGGTGCCAACAATAAGAATTGTGCCCTCGTACCCTCATAAATCAGACCCGGTAAATCGGTTCTCATAAATCAGACCTGGTGACAGCCAGCCACCACACACGTCCTGCACAGCCCTGGGCAGGAGCAACCCCGGGCTGGCACAGAGGACTCTGGGAGAAGCACTGTAAGCAGATAGAAGGCTGAGAGGTTCTAGGACAGCGGCTCAGAGCTCCCGGAGATAAGAGGATTAAACGTCTTTAAATGGAAAAAAAAAAAACACAAACGCTGCTTTTTACTCATCCCTGCACAATTCTGGGGGATTATTACTGCTTCACTGCAAGAAACAATTTACACACCAGGAGCTTCATTCAGCTTCATCCCTCCACTGACCAATCAGGAGGTCGCCTTACTGGAGCCAGAGTAAGACAACTTGGACTTTGATTGGTTGCTAGAATGGGGCTTTGAAAAATTTCTGTGAATGTGCATAAGAGAAAAAAAAAAACACTGAGCAATGTACAAATGACCAATTTATCATAGATGAGTTTAGACAGGCGGTTGGCTACAGAACGGTTAGCGGCCCAACTTGTTAGGTGTTCGTGAAAGGTGAAAAGAAGGTGTTAATATGAATTCATTAGCACCTGGTGATATGAACTGCGGTTCTCTTGCCACATGTTGCACAGGATTATGGGTCATCTATCGTCCTTCAGAAAGCTGCGACGGATTGAAATGCTTTCTAATGCGTTGGATAGCAGCCTCAATCAAGTCTATGGAAGCGGCTCAGCGATGATGAATGGGATTATAAAGCCACCCAATGTTCAATTGGCTGCAAAAAAAAAATTTAAAACTTTCTGCTGCACCTATTGGTTATAATGACAATCAGGGCTTTCGGGTGCAGTGTTCTCCCCGGCCACTTTTAGATGGGTGCACCGCCTGGCACTTTTCAAAAACCACCTATCTGGTTTAGGATAGTCGATGAAGAGTTGGGTCACAATACAGGGGCCGCCACCCACCTACAATTTCTTACCACCGGGCTTTCAAAAATGTCTGGGGTGGTTCAGTTCTGGTTGACAGTAATGAAGTGCAGAGGTCCTGCTTGGAATATCTGAATACAGCCTAATGGGTTTGGCTCAATTGCATGGGACATCTGGATCCAAATTTTAGAAAAAATGCAGGAAACCGACTCCCATGAGCAATCAGCTCTCGGATAAAAGAAGGGCAACAAATTAGAAAAAAAGCCACCACATAAAATTGACCTTGGACGGTGTTAAAGACATATGAATATGGTAGGAACATTAGATTGTGAGCCCCCTTGAGGTAAAGCTAGTGGCATGACTATAGACTTTGTACAGCGCTGCGTAATATGTTGACACTATATAAATAATAATAATAATATTAATGCTCACCTCATCTCCAGCATTGTCCCTGCTCCAGCAAGGATCCCCGGTACCCAGCGTCATTTAATTTATTTCATGTGAGCCTTACCAACATGGAAGCGGAGCCATATTGCTTGGCATCATTCTTCAGGTTGTGCCCTCTATGGAGGGGAAAGGGGAGGGTATAGGGAATCCTATAAAGAGGACCTGTAACATTATGGAACTGAATCAAAGATATCTGGTAAAAAGGCTGCTGTTTGCATTTTTTATTTTTGGTCCATGGTGACTGGACTGTCAACCAGTCTTGGCCCATTATCTGTAAAAGAGGGCACTGGGTCAGGCAGGGGGCTCTCAATGTGGAGGATGTTATACATTTCCAGTGTTTAACCCAGACATTTTTTTTAAAAACAGCCAGGTGGTTAAAGAAAAGTGCCGGGTGGTGCGTCCAGCAAAAAGGGGCCGGGGAAAACTCTGCAAATCTGCACATCGTAGCAAGCAATGGTCCCTTCTTCCTTTCACACAGCTTTGAACCTTTGATGAAAAGTCTTGGGGTCAAGGAAAAGAAAATGCAAACTATGCAAGTACAACTTAATATTTCTGCAACATTGGGGGTGCTTGGATACTGTAAGAGGGTATGAATTTAGTAACCCTTTAAAAAAAAGGCATTCTCAGGTTACTGCAAAACAAATCTTTATTTTATTTGGCCCCTCACACCCCTAAAAAATAAAAAAATAAAAATAACTCCCCATTCACCAATCACACCCACAGCGGTGACCGTTGGCCACTTACGTAGCTCTGCACCTCCATGGTGGGCCATGTTGCCACCACCGAGGCGTTTCCCAATCATTTGTAGCCTCGCAGCCTTCTCCTTTATTAGGCCTGGCAGGCCGTCACCCCAGAACGTAGCGGATTTCTTCACAAGTCGAGAGGAAGAATCATTCCAGGGCAGCTATTTTTGGAAATAACAAGATGTTAACAACGCGGCGCCCAATGACCGACAACTGACCGGCGGCTTCTTCCAAACCGCGCCGTCCAATTACAGGAGCCCAGCTGACAGCTCTCAGTATGCAGATTGCACATCAAGAAGAGATGACGGGCAAACAAGAATATCCACCCGGGTGAAAAACAACATAACGACCCTTCTGGGAGGGCAGAAAGGTTTATTACTCCTCTCCAGTCTAATGAAGTAGCACAAAACTTCCAGCGCTGCAAATCATTATCATATGTGAACCAAACAATGTCAAATTTAAAGACAAACTCCAAGCAGCTATAAAATATGCAAAGTATTACAGCTCTGTATTAACATATCTGACTATGTAAGCAGCACCAATCAGCTGTGTTGGAGTGCTCATGTGCTAACAAGAGACATGCTAATAGAGGGTAAGCAATAGAGAGATGAGCTCTATGGTCTGCTGCTTCTCAGTTTACTGTCCAGTCCAGGAAGGAGGGACAAGACCTGTAAGTAACAGCAGACAAATATCTGATGCCCGACCCATGCAGCGAGGGCAGTGCTGGGCGCACACAGCGGCCCTGACTGTCCTAGAGATACAACAGGAAATGAAAGGGAATTTCTACACGGTGAAGGGAATTACCCCCTTTTAGTATGGTCAAGGAACAACTGTCCCTAGTGGGTGATTTTTCTTCATTTCTTTAATGACAACACAATAAATTTCCGGTCACTTTTCTTGGAACCGAGGCAAACTTTAAAAAAAATACACACCCACCAAAAAAATTCCATGTACTATACACAGAACTTTCTGATTGGTAGGTGCCAAAAACTCTTGCCATGTGACTTATTTCATTGCCCATATGTATGAGCCCTTTCCCCCGATGGCCCAAAACCCTCATCACTGTGGAGCAACTCGGCGGTCCCTGGTATGATGAGATATTGGCACCGCTTCTGCCTGGCTCCTCCGGGGTATTCTTGCCCCATTCTCCCATTCCTTGCAGCAGAAGCCCATAAACCAATCCTCTTCTTTGGGTAACAGCTTTACATTGGAATGGAATTAATGAATTAATAAGGTGATGAACAAGAAAAAAAAAAAAGTAAAAAATGTAACTAACTTATTCCATTCTTTATTCATGGTCCCTCAAAGTGCATCAACCTGCCGCCGATTTCATGACCCAACTCTTGTGCCCAGAGGGGGTTATTTCTGGTTATTGTAGATAAGCTATTAGCAGATGAATTATAAATACGGTATAATAATTATATTATTATACAGTTTAATTTGTCTACCTTTTTATGGATTCTTCTAGTTTAAATCTCAGATAGACAGAAAGTATTGAAAAACTTCCAAAACAAAAACAGACCAGAGAAGTCTAACATTTCCATGCTTTGTCCACAAATTTTAGTTGTATTTGGTCTTTACATTAAATAGAAAAGGCAAAACCTGAGCATAAAAGCTGCAGGAAGACCAATCAGAAGTAAAGTCCTGTATCCAGCGCCCCATCGTGCCTCATAAAGTGGACCTATCATCACATTTTTAACATTATATAAATGGGTGGCTTTGCTTTTGAGAGGTGTTTGCTCATTTTATCTTTACCACCGTGGCCTTAAAGACTGAAGGGGAAACCTACAGCTTTCTGGGATACATACTGGCTCACATGCCCCAGGAGGCTGTGGGCTGCTGCTTCTACGTATGCTGGATCTCAGGCATGCATCCTCAAGGAGCTTTCCTATAATGTAATAAAACAACTGCTCGATCTTACGCATGCGCAGTGGGATTGGCACTTTTTTTACATTTACAGGAAGATAAGTCATCTGATCTTATTTCTGCGCAGTGTCCAGGTGATGTAGAAAAAGAACCCAGAAGATGGTGGTGCTGGACAAATGGCGAGTGAGGGAAAAGGAGACAGCGCAGGACTGGGCTCGGTTTGTGGAAGGATTGATGTTGTGTTTTCAACATTACTGAAGAGTTGGGTCACAATACAGGGGATGCCACCCACCTACAACTTCTTCCCGCAGCTCGAAAACATTTCCAGGAAGAATATCGCTTTGTCAAGATCACAAATGCTCCAGAGCAGACCTGTTATAGTTGAAGCAGTCCAGACTTGGTCAAGCCCCACCCACACAAAGCCAGTCTATGTAAGAAATGGTGGGGGGGGGGGTAATCTTCAGTGGGATCATTTCACATACAGACGCATCTACGTACATTAGTAGACCGTGCACCCCCTGGTATAGATGCAACCAGCCGTGGGTAAATAATTTTTTCTCCAATTCACAAACATTAGAATCACCCAGTGCCATCTGTTCCTCGCTTTTGTGGCTCGGCACTAAAATTGGTATTGAGTGGGTTTGTGCCATGCACCCCTTTCAGTCCCAGTACTTGGCAGCGCCAGAGGTCCACCTGCCAGCGGCTGTTCTCTGCCAGCATTGGGCTTTTGTGCCCAAATCCAAACCACTAAAAATGAAAAGCAGTTGGAGCTACATGTATGCTTAGTAATGTCAATGCAATAAATCCCAATACTGTCCCATGGCAATGCCATTGACTGATTTTCTCTCCTTAAGGACAGAGCCAGCTTTGTTCAAGCATCATCCAGAGTCACCATCTATATCAGGGGTGTCAAACTCTGGTCCACGGGCCAAGTCTGACCCGCAACGTCCTTTTTTTGGCCCCCAAAGTAATCCTAAATATGAATTGCAGCTGGCCCGCCGCTGCATTGAAATAGCACCGCTACTACAATTCTCGGAATCACTTGCGTCTTTAGACCAGCGGGCTCTCTGCCTATGCGTGGCCCCGTATTGGACAGTTTTATAGATGCAGGGAATTGTAGTAGCGGTGCTATTTCAATGAAGAGGGAGTTCCAGCCACTCATAACATGTTTTCTTGATGCCCACGCCTTTGTCTAAGTTTTTAATTTTGGCCTACTGTATATTTGAGTATGACACCCCTGGGCTAGATTCTGGGAGATGTCAGTTCAGGGTCATGCAAAATCTTGGTGTGTGTGAACAGTTACTGATCGTCTTCAACGAAGGTTATAGTACGCATATTGGGGAGAGGAGACCTCCTGCCTGCAGCAGCCCAATGACTTGATACCTTATTCAGTAACTAGAGTTAAAGAATAAGTTGTAATAAAAGGTTGAACTTTTCTAAAGTAAGTACTTTAAGTTGCTAGCACAAGTGAAGAGAACCTGTGATTTATCCATACACTTACAGAACACCCTTTTTGTCACCCTATGAACCTATATCCCAGCCACAATGCCCGGTCAAAGTAAACCTACACCCAAGCACCAGAACCTTGATGTGGAGGGAGTGACAAGTTCCTCATAAATGTTTCTCTCTGGATGGGAGAACGTAGCAATGGGGGAGTGATACATGAGTGGCTGTTAGCACCACTATTAAAGTGAACCTGTTGCATTGACACAAGTTCACTATATCTATACCCAAAGTGTTTTGGTTATGAATAGAATAAGGATAAGGTTACAACCTCTGTCTGGTTTTACTGCCATCGGAGGATCCATTGGAGTGATCGCCCCTCACCTCCTGTGTATTTTTAAAGGTTTCTTCTATAAGAAGCAAAGTATTCATATTCTGTTATTCATCCTATCCTATCTGGAAGGATGAAGGCGCAGCACTCAGTTCTTCTGTCTTGCCCTAGAAGTCCAATACCCTTGCAGGGCACGACACCCCTCTAATCCTAGTAGTTTGGTTTCTGATATAACCAATATTGTACAAGAGTCACAATTTGATACAGAAAACAGCCTCACACAGTGTACATCAGCAAGGTGGAGGTACTGGGACGCAGAGCAAGTGATGGAAAAAGTATCACCTTGAAGGGTTAAGCAGACCTAGACAGTGCACACTGGCACCTAACCCCCAGGATGCAATCACTGATTCCCTGGGTCCGTACACCTGTTGTGCCCATTATAGAGGAACAGTGAACATAACAAGAGTAGCTGGGAAACACAGTTTGGCGGAGACACCCAAAACTCCCAAGTCATCAAATCAGGGCCAGGTTGGCTCAGTGATCTGGCTGCCTTTGCAGCGCTGGGTCCCAGGTTTGAATTTCGGCCAAGACACTATCTGCATGGAGTTTGTATGTTCTCCCCCTGCATGCGTGGGTATTCTCCAGGCAGTTCGGTTTCATCTCAAAAACAAGAAGATTGGTTAATTGGCTTCCCCTCAAAATTGGCCTGGGGCTGTGTAAATGACTATGGTAGGGACATTAGATTGGGAACTTCCCTGAGGGACCACTAGTCAAATGACTATGGACTTTGTACAGCACTGTGTAATATGTCGGCGCTATATGGTAGGGACATCTCACCGTTAGGACGTCAGGGCTGACTCAGCCTAAAGCACTCCAGTTATAAATAAAATCAGTTTAAGGTGGACACAAACAAAAAGCTGACTTCTGGATTGGGCCGACTTCAGACCCCCAGCAGAGATCGGCTTGTGCCCGTCCCTCAGCAGCCCTGAACCCGGCAGGAGGGAGCGCAATGAAAACTGGTCAAGGACCCCGCGGCTATGGGCCAACGGGATTAGGCGAGGATGCAACTGCTGCACAATGATCTGATTGTAATCTAACTCCTGGCAAGCACAGAGCTGCAGAGCAGGAATAGAAAATGCACTTCAAGGTTGCACACCTCACATCACTGCCATATATTTCAAAGCATTGCATTTATTTTATATGTTGCGTTGGTGCTCAGGTATTTTAATTCCTAACCAAGTGTTGCAGTGTTCTTTGATGTGTTACAATGCATTGCTCTGGTGCAAAACAGATCCTAGCTGATTGTCACACTTGACCTGCATTAAACAATGCAACCAATGCATGTGCTAAGAATAATACAGAGAAGGAAGCTCCGCCCCCATAAACAAGAATTGTCACATGACACGGCCGCATATTTCATCGCATTACCTCATTAACCAAAAAATGTGATCACATAGCTTAAAGCAACTTCACATATTCTGAATACTTTGTGACTTCAAAACCAATCTGCTCAGTAAAATGAATGAAACCTGGACCGAGAAAGTCAGCCATTGCTGGCATCCCCAAATGCCAACGTCCTGGCACCAGATATATACCTTTTATGCTCAGTAACATGCCACACTTTCATGCATTTATTACCCCTCACAAAGATCACAGATTATCCCCTACAATGCACTTATCTTTTCTTCTTATCTTTTTCTTTTTAGAAGCAGGGAGCCATCTTTATTCAGGCATCATCATGGACCGACTCAAGAATTACACAATCATACAAATCCTGGCGCAGTTCTTGGTTGTGTTTCTAAATGTCTGCTGCAACCTTGCATATTAAAACTAAGCTGCAAACTTGCAACATTGCAGTCTGATAACTGGGGGGGGGGGGCATAGAAGACTGAGGAAATGCCTCCTTCCCCACTGCAGCAAATGGATAATTTCAGCCCAAGCAAAGTCACTGGATGGTAAAAGAAGCGTCCCTGTTGCTGTATATTGCGCCATGTCTGGAATGGATTCATGCAGACCAGTGAAGTGAATCAACGTGCAATTTAAATAGTTTTGAGTTGCTTACAAATAAAAAGCAAGCAGCAAGGGACGTCAGCAAAGGAGACAGAGCAGTAAATCGAAGTCACAGGTCCTGCATGGCAGCAGTCAGCAACTGCATCCTAAGACTGTCCCCTGCACAGGTGAGAGCAGCGCAGAGAAAGCCAACACTACAACCTCTGAAAATGCTGTTTCCCTGGCTGTCATAGGATAAGTCGGTGATCCATTCATCTGACTTCACCAGGTAAGGGACATAAAATAATAAATCCAGGGGCAGCCAGGACACCAGCATTGCCAATTCAATCTGTAGCCAATCAGGAAGGAGAATAATTAAATGCCTATATTAGGGGTTACAATACGTGAAAAGCGGGCACTCACCTCGAACGCACAGGAGAGACATGGCCTCCGTCTGTGAGGGTCACTCGGCGGGCTGGCATGAGGCGAACAGGGCAACTCTAGGGAAGAATGAATTGGGGTTATCACAGAGGGGTCCCAGGTGAATGATATTAGTAGGGGGGACACAGAGGGGTCCCAGGTGAATGATATTAGTAGGGGGGGCACATAGGGGTCCCAGGTAAATGATATTAGTAGGGGGGGCACATAGGGGTCCCAGGTAAATATTAGTAGGGGGGACACAGAGGGGTTCCAGGTGAATGATATTAGTAAGGGGGGCACAGAGGGGTCCCAGGTCCTGTCCCAGCAGTGCAGGATTTGGTAGGGATCAGCCTGTAGAATTGTCTCAGTACATCTATTGAAGTAAGGAAATGAAAGGGAAGAGGGCAGGAAAGGTGCAGGAAAGGTAAGAAGTGATGGGAATGCCGGCTTCTGCAGGTATCATGGTGATCAGTGATCAGTGCCCATCCATGAGGTAAGTTAGGTGCAGGGGGAGGAGGAGTGCAGGATTTGGAAGGGATCACTCAGGTTTATTATCCGGCCATTGGATAAAGCAGAAGAGGGGTGTAGGATCTGATGGGGGGGAGCAGGACTGGGGATAGATTGGAGGGGTGACAAAGTCATAAAAGCCATGATGAGACGGGTGCTGGGTGCTGAAATGAGAGTTGGAAGGGATCACAGAGGAATAATCTAAGAGCCCATTCAAAGAAGTGGGGAGAGAGGTGCAGGAACTAATAGGGGGGCAGGACAGGCGACAAGGACAGGTGACAGGGGGTAAATCACCTGGAGCAGCGCAGGAGTCTCAGAGGGTCCTCGGTCCGGATCAGATGATTGGTCCGGGAAGTACAGAAGTCATAGGGGGTCTTCAATCAGGATGAGATGATTGGTCCAGGGAGTGCAGGAGTCTCAGGGGGTCCTCAGTCCGGATCAGATGATTGGTCCAGGGAGTGCAGGAGTCACAGGGGGTCCTCAGTCTGGATGAGGTGATTGGTCCGGGGAGTGCAGGAGTCACAGGGGGTACTCAGTCCGGATCAAATGATTAGTCCAGGAGTACAGAAGTCACAGGGGGTCTTCAGTCCAGATGAGATTATTGGTCCAGGGAGTGCAGGAGTCACAGGGGGTCCTCGGTCCAGATGAGGTGATTGGTCAGGGAAGACAGGAGTCACAGGGGGTCCTCAGTCCAGATGAGATGATTGGTCCAGGGAGTGCAGGAGTCACAGGGGGTCCTCGGTCCAAATGAGATGATTCGTTCAGGGAGTGCAGGAGTCACAGGGGGTCCTC
>NC_092863.1:103900346-103902391 GCF_032062135.1 Pyxicephalus adspersus | reverse complement strand
CGCCAGGAAAGTAGTCCAGGGAAGTTGGGAAGCTCGGAGCCCTCCTCTCCGCCGCAGTCACCTCCTCTCCCGGATCCCCGGCGCTCGCCGCTGACAGCAGGTGCACACTGCACACAACAACCCGACAGAAGAGTGAGCGAGCACCCGGCTCCTCCCACCGCTCTTCCCATCCTAACCCACCCTTCTCCTCCCCTCATGGTTCAGCTCACCTCCAGCAGCCCCAGGGGACGGCCCGACCCATCGCACAGCAACAGAGGGGGAGGCCGGACCGTGACAGGACTGAGGAGGAGAACACCGCACAGGTGACAGGGATGATTGACGTGGAGCTGGAATATCAGCCAATTAGCGGGATCGGGCGGGGCTATCTGACATCATGGGCGTGGTTTCAGAGGCGATTTGCGAGTTGGATCAGCGGATACACCTCACTCACTGGCTAGGAGTATCCCTGCGCGGGGCGGAGCACACCTGTGAAGAGCGGGAAGCAGAGATCAGTCCGCCACTCACCTGAGGAGAACTACTTGAACACAGATCTCTGCCCCTGACAGGGCAGCAGATGGCACCTTTCACCCCCACAACTTTGTGGGCACCTTACACAGCTATCCATGCCATGAAATAATGATAAAAACCAAGACTAAAAGTCTCAGTATGACTTACCTCAACAGCTTGCCCAAACCTGGTTAGGTCGATGCAGCTGACACCGCCATAAACCTGAGGTACAATATCCAGCATTTTCTATAAACTTTCTTTCCTCAAAATATGTCGCCGGAGAGATTTGCACATGTGCAGTTTGCTTCCTTTTCACTGGCTGGTGGCGCTCCTCATGCAATACCTGACAGAATCCAGCCCAGCCAATCCATTTATCGGACAGTTTTCTGCGTTTGGAAAAAAAACTTTGGGTAAAACAAACCTTTTGTGAGGTTTACTGACCATAAAATACATCTAAAGCCATAATGTATTCAAAATAAGTCCATTTGGGGAGAAATCCCCTTATTTCCTGTCTTGGAGATGCAACAGGAAGGGATCTTTCCAGTTGTGACAGGAAGTTGTGTCCCCGTCGTAAGATTCCCTCACTTATGTTCTGGTGACAATTCCAAAATATGTCACCTTGTCAGTTGTCATCAATACAGAGAGGATAAACTCCCCCTAGTGGGGGCAAATGGAACAAGTGACTTCTATGGGGCCATCCGTGCTCACCTCATGGCACGGCTCTATAGAAGTCTTTGGGTCTATAATGCGATGGAGCATTTACTGCGACTCTGCATGTCAACAGGAGGTCTGAGCTCAGTAAGGCACGGGTCTGTTGGGGGGGAGGTGCAAATTTTTCACAGGGAAAGGGGCAAATGTGACAGGTGCACTTTACTTGCAAGTTAAGGTATACTTTTTCTTTAGTGTATTGCGTTAAAAGGGAACTCCAGAAATTACATTGCGTCTGTTCAAAGGTCCGGGGGCATTACTTTGTCTTTTTGCTTTTCCTCAGGTGGCCTCTGGAGCGCAGCATTTGTAAGGAACAGAACAATGATTTTGGGTGCTTTGGAACCTATGATGCGCCCCTGGTGGTGAAGGTGGGATTATCATGCTGGGCTTACAAGAAATACGCAGAAGTGTTTCTGCAAAACGTTGGCACGGGACTGAGGATAAGGACGGGCACTGACCGTGCAGAGGGTAGGGAGAATTTGGAAAGTTTTTTACACTTTACATTTGATACCAGGGCACACCATTGCAAGATAAAACTGCCCCAATCAATTTTTGGGAATGCGAGGAAGAGCAATGCATGGTGCCATAATGCAGGCGATTTGCCTTGGCGTGTTGGCATGCCAATAAAAGTGAATGGCACCACAAGCAAGCTTGGGCTCACAGGGTCACAGGAAATCCACCTGGCCCTCTAGTGGCTCCCTGCTGCCTTACAAAAAGCGTGCACAGAATCATTTTTAGGCGACTTGCTTCTTACTTCCTCTGGGGGGCCCTAGTTCGACACGTCGCATAAGGTGCAATGGCAGATGAAGCCAATAGTAGGCCCCTGTGCAGAACTGATTTGGGGCCCCTAT
>NC_092863.1:103838542-103900160 GCF_032062135.1 Pyxicephalus adspersus | reverse complement strand
GCGGGTCCCCGAACACAGGGAACGGTTCATGGTGCTGAGTGACAGTAGAAGAGCACCTGTCACGTCAGCCGTCACTGGAGCAGACAGTGAACATTAGTAATGACAGAGGAACTCGCAGCAAACATCTCCATCGCTGTGAGAAGTGCTAATGTCATCGTATGACGGACCTTAGATTAGAAAATATCTGCAGGAAGAAATGACAACTCGCCGGACACAAAGATCACCCTATTAATGGCTTTGAATGCGGTTTGGTGTTTTGCTGGAACCCTGCAAATCAAAAACAGTTGCCATTTTTTTTCCTGTGTTGGCATGACTGCTTGTGGTCTCCATAAGGGGAACATGTGACCAGGTGACAACACAGAGACACAAACGGGAGACACGGGCAGAACGTTGTCAGCCGATAACAGAACCAGAACAAGGACTATCCTGGCAGGATCATCTTCTCATAAAAAAACTACAGATTAAAGAAGATTGTGGCAATTATTGCAATTCTATATACTTATTCTATTTAGTGATTTGGTTTAGATATAACATATATTGCAGGAAAGTTGGCATATCAAAGTGACCTTTTCGGCTTTATTGATTTCAGGTCTCGTATTTGAATACTCCTTATGGACCAGAGCAGAGGTGCAGATGTAAAAGGGCCCCAGGACATCTTTAGCCAACAGGGACCCCACAACAAGATCCTTATATGTAAGTTGAAACTGCGGGCATAAATTGAAACGCATGGGGGGGGATAAGATGTCGGGGGGGGGGGGGGGGGGGGGTTTACTAATGCTTAATTAGGAATAAATAAGATGAGATTATTATAAGGAATAATTTTTTGTTATGTTTCTTTAAGTGATACCATCCGCAGTATTTCATTCTTATCAATTTTATATCAATGAATATGTAACTACAGTGAACCCATCCATTGTATTTTGTTAATGATACATAAAGATTGTCTCATCGTGATCTATGTATTATTCATCCTTCATCAACATTCCTTTCCATGTTCCTCCCACCTCTTTCAGCAGCATCCTGTCTACATGCATTCCATGCAACATCGACTGCACATCATTGGTCTGGACAAGCTTCTTAAAAGTGACAACTGTGAAACGCGCTTTATGTGTGTCACAAGCGGTGAATGTGACGGGGTGAACCGAAATCCAAATGAGGCAAAGCGGCCTATTTATAGAATATATTCTCTGTGTCGCTCTGCTTTTTCCTGTGAGATTCACTTCTTTATAAATAGACCTCCTAGTGTTAGGGTTTGAAGTTACAGTGAATGTTAACTAGTATTAGCTCTCAATTGTAACACTTTTCGTGTGTAATATATTTGTGCCAAAATACCACAAGCCCTTTAAAAATCAATGCCAATTTGCTGCAGGCAGTAATTGCCCACGGTGCTGAATTTTATTCTTACCCCTGCAGAGCTGGCATCAGAGCATACTGGTAAGTATTATTAAACTGCTCCTGCTCGAAGCCTGGCACCACACTCCCCTATTTTCCAAATCCTTCTGACCCGCCATGGTCATGTGATGCCAGGGGCATGGAGCTGAGAAGAGGCAGCAAGATTGCACTCAGTAGTTTCCTGTGGCACCAGTTATTTCCCGATCGCCTGTATAGCTGGCAGTAAAGAATGTGATGCCAGGGGCATGGAGCAGAAAAGAGGCACAAGGTTTTGGGACTTGGGATTTGCCAAGCAGGAAGTGCTGCAAAGATAGTACTGGCTCCGCTGTCAGCCCTGCAGAGGGGTAGGGAATACTAACTTTGTACAATAATAAAAGGAAGCTTTAATGGGGGCCTGTCCCAAATTTTGCCCAGGGATTCCTAGATTTTGTTCTGATATGGGCAGTGGCGGTCATGTACGTTTGTAAAAATTTAGCTCCCATCCCAAATGAAACATCACAATTGCCAGTAACCAGGCCTGCCCAGTCATTGTAGAATTTCCATTAAGATATCTATAAAACTTGTCTGGTGCCAGGTGGTGCAAATATCAGAGTGCAGCCCACATTACAGCGCCATGTGTTGCCATGCCAAGCATGTGACTAACAATAAGTCTCTGCAAGCACTGCAGGTTCTGACTGTGTGGATTATGTGATGAGCAGAAAATCAGGCGTGCCAGCTTGGCTGGTGCCCTCCTCTCCAGATGTTCCTACCAGGCCCCTACAGCTGGCAGCAAATCATAGGCCTGTCCTATTAATACCCGCTATATTAATATCTCCATTCTCTAGGGTCCGACGTTTCCTCTGCTGATTCCTGTCCACATTAATTACTGCACCAGTACAGCCTGTCACATCAATTCTCAGCTCTCCCCCAACTGGAGGAATTAAACGTTCACTGCACTGGCAGACCTGCCAAATGAACCAACGTTCAGCGCATGGAGGACTGGGCGCCAGGTGGTATTCATAGGCAACTTTCTGAAGCAAATGATGTATGTCATATATATTTATATATTAAAGCAGCTTAAAGTGCACCCAGCATCAGATATATTTTATCTGTTAAGTACATACATGTCAAGCAGTGTGTCATTGTAACACTTCCATGTATTTCCTCTCATACAGATCACAGGACTCCCCCTGGCAATGCCTTCATGTGCTGTTCTCTCGGGGATGACGCCATCTATGGTCAGGTATTATTTAGGGTAACGATATTCTTCTTCCTGTGCAGTTCTTAGCAGTACCTTCTATCTTTGTGACTTGTTACAAAGTTACAATATTGCAGTCTTGTCACTAGGGGGACGTAATCATTTCCTCCTGCCTGCAGTAGAATGATGACATCATAAATCATCACATATGACATCATCATAAAAAAAACCCAATAGGGATAAGTCTAAGACTTGTAATGGCTGTGGAGGGTGGGTGGACCAGTGAACAGCAATACTAGAGTTTGTGAAAGACAGAAGAAACTGTATGTTGGTTTCAATCAGCAAATGCCAACATTAAAAGTCAGTTTTTGATTAATAAACGCTTTAAAGAAAGAAAACAAAAATCAAATATTTGTAAAAAAAAAAAAAAAAAACCATAGTTGTTTATTTTATATATAATGCATGCTGTTTCTTGGAGTGCAGTATTACCTGTATGCTTATAACTGTATGCTTCATGACTCTGTATTACACACAGTGCTTCATGCCTCTGTATTACACACACAGTGCTTCATGACTCTGTATTACACACAGGGGTTCATGTCTCTGTAATACACACAGTGCTTCATGTCTCTGTATTACACACAGTGCCTCATGCCTCTGTATTACACACAGTGCTTCATGTCTCTGTATTACACACAGTGCCTCATGCCTCTGTATTACACACAGTGCCTCATGTCTCGGTATTACACACAGTGCTTCATGTCCCTGCTTCCAGGGTGACAGGTCAGCTTTGAGGTGGAGCAGTCCTAATTATTACACAATCTAACCCATGATCATGCAGGTCATTATTTCAGGACGGTTCAGGCGATGTCCCTTCTGAAATAATTCCTCCTACCTGTCTGATCACTCCAGCATTCTAGCAAGAAGCCGAGCTGCGCATGCGCATTATTGACTTTGGTTACCAGGATACCTGAAATCCCGCCTTCCTTTGCGTGTGCTGGGAATGAATGAGCTCCCATGCACCTACATCATCCTGGCCCAGCCAATCAAGATGGCCAAAGATCTTCCACAGGAGAGGAAAGAAAAAGATGGCAGCTCCTTTGCAAGGGAGCAGGGACAGGTGAGGGTTTATTTTCGCTTTAGTTATGACCATTCCTGTACTGAGATGATGCCCCAATCTGCTGCAGGCAGGAGCGAGCATTTCCTCAGTCTCCTCTTCCCTGTGTTCTTCTTTTTTGGCTGGAGGCGGACCTTCTGCTCTTTTACACTATACACCGACGACTTAAAGCTCTAGAAAACCATTCCTTCCCATCATTATCATCAACATTCCGCCTTTTAAAGCTTCATAAGGTATCCTGCTAACCCATTGGGGAAACCCTTGCTATACTTCTCAGTATATTATATTTTTGTTAAGTTCTCATAAACAGATAACCTTATCTCATTGACACTTTATCAAATTTTCCCACTGACTTCAACAAACAAACCTGGAGATGAGTGACCTACTACTAACATTTATAGAAACTAAATTAGTGAAGTACATTACATCATTGGCTAGCAAATTTACAGTCTCAAGAAATCCCCTGAGGAAGCTCTTTTGTGTGAAACGCGTTGGGATATGTCATCCTTTTTACAATGTGTACATATATTCCCATGTGTTAGATTTTACACCGAGTATAGGAGTACAATGTATAGCCAGGGCACTAGCATAGTTGATCTATGTTAAGCTTAAGACCAATCATTGTGTCAATAAATTATCTGTGTTTTTGTTAACTGTTTTACCATAAAGCCTATCTTTTTCTTATACTATATATTTTCTTGTTTAAACAAGCTTTGGAAACAGCAGCTCCCTGATAGCTCTCAGTGGCCGGTACCTTGCCAGCTGCTCGCAGCTCCATCCAATGTGCCATTTTTAATAAACAGATGCTTGGCAGCAGGCGGCACTGAACTGCTCATTGATGCCCCCATTCATTCCCTATAGACAGCTGATTAAACTTTTCTTTGAACATTGCAACTCTCGCTGATATATACAATATTCCTAGCTGGAGATACAGCCTGGTCTGGCAGCAAAAGAGACCTGATTTTCCTTTGCTGCAGCTCAATAATACTTACAGGTCTTTTCCTTGTCCCCCGTTCTCTGTACAGCACTGCCGTATATGTCAGAGCTATGTAAATGTATAATAATAGTGTGTGTCTGTGGGGGGACATTAGAGTGCCAGCTCCTCTGTACATAGACTGATAGGACTGGCTCAGTGTTCTCTGTACAGCACTGCAGTATATGTCAGAGCTGTATAAATGTATAATAATAGTGTGTGACTGTGGGGAGACATTAGAGTGTCAGCTCCTCTGTACAGAGACTGATGGGACCAACGCAGTGTGTGACTGTGGGGGACATTAGAGTGTCAGCTCCTCTGTACAGAGACTGATGCGACTGGCTCAGTAATCCCTGTACTGCGCTGCGGTATATGTCAAAGCTATATAAATGTATAATAATAGTGTGTGACTGTGGGGGGACATTAGAGTGTTAGCTCCTCTGTACGGAGACTGATGGGACTGGCTCAGTGATCTCTGTACAGCACTGCAGTATATGTCAGAGCTGTATAAATTTACATTAACAGTGTGTGACTGTGGGGGGACATTAGAGTGTTAGCTTGTCTAGTATAAAGACTGATGGGACCAACTCAGTGTGTGGCTTTGGGGAGGGGGGATATTAGTGTGTCACCTCCTCTGTACAGAGACTGATGGGACTGGCTCATTGTTCTCTGTACAGCACTGTGGTATATGTCAGAGCTATATAAATATATAATATTAATGTGACATTAGATTGTCAGCTCCTCTAGTACAAAGACTTATGGGACCAGATCAGTGTCTGACTATGGGGCGGGAGGATATTAGAGTGTAAGCTCCCCTTGCACATAACTACATAAATATTTTCTGATCTACAATGTGTTCCAAGTGCACGATGTAATACCTCCCACTACTTATTTTGACGTAAAGCAGTGAACTTTTGTGACGTTCCATAACCCATGACAAATAATTTAGTGCAGTAAACCTAATAACAAAGATAGACTTCTGGGTTTCTGACTTTGTACACCACTCTCTGCCTCATTAAATCACCCTGAACCTCTCTCTGCTCTCCTGAGTTCATTATCATAAGAGAGAAAAGATCATCCTGACCCTCCCTTCCTGGAGCTGAGACTGAATTATCAAGTGTTGGAAATACAAGAACGAGATGAAAGCACAGAAAACAATTAACACTATTCATAAAAATGCTAAAAGCTGTTTACACATTAAATGAAAAATTCAAAACCAGCCCCCCCCCTTTGATGGGGTTGTATTACAGATCCTATAAATATTCCTGGTTTGTTCATTTTATTATTATTATTATTATTATTATTAAACAGGATTTATATAGCGCCAACATATTACGCAGCGCTGTACATTAAATAGGGATTGCAAATGACAGACTAATACAGACAGTGATACAGGAGGAGAGGACCCTGCCCCGAAGAGCTTACAATCTAGTAGGTGGGGGAATTTCACACGCAATAGGATGGGAGATATGTAGTGGTGGGAAGTAGAGATGGTTTCAAATGACAGAAGAAGACGGGTAGGCAAGTTTGAAAAAATGGGTTTTGAGCGCTCTTTTAAATGAGCAGAAAGTAGGAGCAAGCCGAATAGGACGAGGAGACCATTCCAGAGAGTTGGGGCAGCTCTAGAGAAGTCTTGTATCCGTGCATGTGATGAGGTTATGAGTGAGGAAGTCATTAGTAGTCATTGGAGGAGCGGAGAGAGCGGCAGGGGGAGTATTTTTTTAACCATGTCAGAAATGTAAGTGGGACAATAACTGTGTAGGGATTTGAAGGCAAAGCACAGGAGCTTAAATATGATTCTAAGTTGAAATGGAAGCCAATAGAGAGATTAATTTTACAATTAATTGTTATTTGGAAACCAACAATAATTTCTTCTCCAAAATACAAACAAGAGTACTATGACAGAGGGTTGGTTTTTATATTATATTTATGTATTTTATTTATATATATTTTATTTTTTTATATTTATATTTATATTGAGCCTGGAGAATAATATGAGCTGGTCAGCTCAGGTGCCTGATGAGTACAGGACATAGACTGTATGGTGGTCATAAAACAAGCCCCGTGATGTATAGATGGGCAACTGACGTGAGGTGCAACTTCAGTTTGTTGACGGCTAGCAGTAAAGTTGCAGAAATGTTTGCACAGAAAAAATCAGATTTTGTAAAAATCCCTTTGTACCTCCAAAACAATATCAGTGACCTTTGGCCAGCCCTTGTTGCTCTAGGGGCCATTCATGACTTGTACTGGAGAAAAGCAACATGCTTGATCTTGTATTGTGCTGTGTTGTATTACTGCAGCCCAAACATGCCACCAATGCAGAAAAACATTTTGTCTTTGCTGCTTTTTTTTTTGTATTATTTTTTTACATTATACCACATCCGATTTAATAGGACTGCAACACATTGGGTCTGATTTATTAAAGCTCTTCAAGGCCGGAGAGGATACACTTTCATCAGTGAGGCTGGGTAATCCAGTAATCCTGGGATGGATCCGGTCCAGGAATTAAAACATTTGCTATCGGATAGCAAATGACTTTGAAGAAATATACTATTCCAAGTTTTCTGGATCACCCAGTTTTACTGATGAAAGTGTATCCTCTCCAGCCTCAAAGAACTTTAATAAATCAGGCCCAATGCATCATGTTTGGAGATGGACTGTGCTTTGTTTTAGTCATTACATTTTCCTGCAAAATAAATTCTATACCATGGTGGTGTGATTGGGCCTTTACTTGTCACCATGTATCTACCACCCATTCAACACCATGCAACCAAAACCCATCTGCCTATGTTGGTATTTAGCCATTATAAACCCAATGCTGAAAACTTTATTACTGGGAGTATAGGAGACATAGGCATTTACTTAGGGTGCCACCCAATGGTTGGGGCACCGTTTAAGTCCAACCACCAGCCTGTCAGCCCCATCAGAAATGTTGCTGCTTTCTCGTTCTCCCCTCGTATACAGAGCAGCGCAAGGAAGGATGCAATTTTATTCATGGCTATCTGTCTTTTTTTCAGCACCAGGAGGATTCAGCAGTAAAGTCGGATCGCACCTATGGCATGAAATTCTTATATCAAACTTCATAGCCAAACCTGCCACGTGCTGCAACACATTTCCCTGCCCTGTTTTTCATATTGGTGAAGAAAGGTGAGATGCTACCCAGGATTTATAGGGAGCAGGGAGGGGTTGGCATATAGGGTGCCAAAATATTCCAAAGCAACTGCACATATGTGAACTGTTTTTCATAATATTAACCACAAAAACATGTTCCTTGTTCACTTTTTTAGTTTGCCAAGCTACATGGCTCTTTTAATATGATACTATTTTCTTAACCTAGGTGTGTGTCAGTGAGGTCTAGGCCCCAGAAGTTAGATTTTTTGTTCACCATCTAACCCCTGTTCTGTTGGCTAATCATGACGGCTTTTCCTCCATCTCACCAAGTTAGATGGGCAGCATTACAGTGTGAATTAGAGATAACATTTTGAACAAAATGAGAACTAAAAATGTTTAAAAGCAGTAAAAAGAAAGAAATACAATTATACCTTGGGCGGAAATTATTTATCCGTCTTTAAAGGTGGACGTTTTATCCGTCTTTATCCGCCTGGGTGAAGGTGAGGAAAATTTATTTTTTTTCCTTACGCAGAGTTTACAATTTTAAAAGTAGAGCTGCTGAAAAATATCTTGTTTAATAATTATGATTCAGCTTCCTCAAAGCAAGGCTAAAATACCAGAAAACATGTTTAGAACCCTTTGTATATTGAGAAAATGAAATGAACACTAAACATTGAAAATAATTATTTAGATCTTAAAGTGACCCTCTAATACAATGTACCTTGACCTATTTAACATGAATGAACCCTTGAAATAACTTTCAGGTCTTCAGGGAACCCCTTCTATAATTATTATCTACACAGCTCATAGTACATTAGTGTGGTGGTCAGTGGGAAAAATGCCTCTTATACATTGCTGGCCATTGGGAAGAATGTCACCCTTACAGATCATTGGTGTCACTGACTTGAGAGGTGCAAATTAGGAGCCACCAACAAATAAAATATTTCACCTAAAATGAACAGAATAAATATTTACCTCTCCTGCTGCCTGTGCTTATATATTCTGCCTGTAAGTGATGGGAGATCAGCAGGAGGACCACTGAGAATGCAGCTTCTTATCAGACTTTGGAGGAAACATTCTCATCCCTGCACCCCTCCCATACCTGTTCTTTTAAAATGCCCCTTTTCTTTGTCTTCTGGTCAGTCACATAACATGTTTGGCTTTTTTCCTTCTTCAATTTGTAGTATTTGGTCGTCCTTATGTCAGAGAGTAATGCTAATAGTGAAACATCAACACAGCTTTCTGCATTATTGTTCTCGAAGAATTCGGCAGTCTGCATTTTCACCAGCCCAGAAACCGATGGAACAGATGGGTGCAGGAACAATGGTGCAGGAACTGGGGTTGCAAAGGTTTTGATTTAGACTGGGTCTCTTATTCCAAAGGGCCTGTAGGGACCCCTACTCATGACCACTGTTTGGCATTAGATTATCTCATCTCTCTGAACCTGGTAAAGGAAGACTAGAAGAAGATCTCCTCTGCTGGTTCCATTTACAACAGTGAGCGGCTGGTGAAGTTACACTCCAGGAGTAGCTGCCGAGGGTCAGTGGTCTTGTGAATATTTGATGTGAATTAAGTATTCTGAAATAGAGGGGCATCTGATGTGACTGTGGCACTCTCATGTAAAGCGGTGCTTCATTATAAAGGTGGGACTCTGATTTAAAAGGGAAACTCTAATGTGAAGGGGAGAACTCTGATGTAAAGAGGCTTTTCTGATGTAGAAGGGCTCTCTTGATGTGACGGAGCTCGAGTTCAATTGTAGAAGTGTCAAAAATTAGCATTGAGGCTGAAAGATCTATAGCTAAAAGACCATCAGCAGCAAAGCTGGTGGAGAAGTGGTAGGTCCAAATTTGCATTGGGGCCCATAGTTCTGTAACTGCTCCACTGAAGAGATTAAAGTATAGGATTAAAATTAGGGACATTGGGCAAATCTGTGTCCTCCATGCAAATGTAAAAGCAGCATTGCCATGTGTGGAGCCTTTAAGACATTTTTGCATGAAGTATGGAGGCAGAGCAGTGATGCTGCAGCACATTGCCCCCCATCTCCCTGCAGAACAATCTCTCATCAGATATGATTACAATCGTCCTCTCACCCCCCGCCAGGCCATCTGGATTCCCAACCAGGAGGAAATTGTAATTGTGTCTAAGCCATCTATCTGGTAGAGCTGAATATAGCCCCAGTCACATGTCTGGGCTGCCTTCCCTGGATTCACAAAATAATGTCTATTTATATATATAGGGGGAGAGCAACTCTGGCGATAAGAGGCAATAAATGCGGATAATAATCCAACATGCTGCAGGAAACAGAACTGACTTTTCACCCCAAACTGATATTTCACTGTTTGATGATGATTTCTGTTTCCATAAATACATTCCTGACATGTAACAACATATAACAACAGTGTTTCCTTTTCCAAAAAAAAAGTCTGCTGCAGGCAGGAGAAAGCATTTCCTCAATCCTCTCTTCCCAGAGATCTGATGCAGCAATGTAACTTTGTAGCAAGTAACACAATTGGGAGCTGCAGCAGAGGCTGATATGTGTCAGATATTATACACATAGACAAAAACTGCACAATTGGCGGGATTTCTTATCTTAGTCCAGGACACAGTTGGTGAATCTAAATAAACATGGCTCTGTCCTTCTAGAGACCGAATCAGATGAAGGTATTGTCAGGGAAAACAATGTTGGTTTAAGCAAAATATAAGCAGAATATAGCAGAACTTCAGCTTTAACTATGTGAAATTCAGACTGGCATTGACTGTCACACTCAGCATATTAAACATCTGCCCTCTGAGACAAGTCCCCTGCAGTCTGCAAGGGAGCTGACCAAGGTGCTGATTCAGATGGTTTGTGTCACTGCCTCCTGGACACAGTGTATGGACAGATGCTGCTGAAATGCTGACTCAATTATACTCCATGTTCAGTGACCCTCCCCCTCAGTGTCCTCAGGACCTTTAATGATCAGTGAGATTAACACATTCAGTGCCCGCGCCATGGGCAGAGCAGGGATGGGCCCATAATCCGTCACTAACGCCATTCTTCTGACACAAAACTTAACAAGTTTGTTGTAACTTCTCAAAATGAATTTTCTGGAGTTCTACTTTAATTAAAGAAAACTTTTACTTAATAGGGAGGTCTACTTATGATGTCTTGGTTTTCTCCCCATACCACCTATCATATCATTATGATTATACTTACCTTTCCTCTGTCTTCTTCCTGCAGCACCAAGGCGGGAATGAGAAGCTGGACAAATCTCATAGAAAGTGCCCTTGGAATACCTTCCAAAAGATTTAACTGGCGTTGTTGGTTATGTCTTGCTCATTGATATGGGGTAATGTACATGTAATGGTAATTTGGAAAGGAGTCTGGCTGCCATAAGAGTACATTTTATTTATTGAAAAGTCCATTATTAGATCCATTAGGTAATTTCTTCTAATGCTAACCATATATAAATAACTTTATTCAGTGTTCAGTTCAAGCAATTTAAAGCAGAACGGAAGTAAAAAGTTGGGATCAGACAGGTCATTTGTTGCAGAAGTGACAGGCAATGACCCCTCTGCAATGAAATAACCATACCTGCCTCATTGCATTTTTATAAATACACTCACCTGTCCCCGTTTCTTTGTGGGTGCTGCCTTCTCAATTCTCTTCCTGAATAACAAATCTCCGGCCATCTTGATTGGTCTGGTTGGGATGGCGTAACTCCCAAAAATGTTCTTAGAAATTCATTCAGTCTCGGCAAGCCTGGGGGATGCCCGAATATCTAGCAAATACCGGCATTATATTCTGAGCTGCATACCTGCAAATCAAAATATTTATTTTTTGAATATAGCTACTTTTTTGCTCATACTTGCTCTATAACTATTTACTGCCATTGCCTGACATGCAGCAAAATTATCAGCTCTCTGACCCCGAAAAGGGTAATTTCCTTTAATAGAGGGGCCAACAGTCTCTCACTTTGTCTGTATTGGCAGCCTGTCACAAATTCCCCTTGTGCAGTCCACAAGTGACCATGCTAGCACACATTCTATAGACATGATCCACCTCCATCACTATCAGGAAACCTCTCCAGATTAGTGATGTGCACCTGATACTGAAGCAAATAATTGCAGACTGAAAATGTCTAAAAGATGCTGCAGGAGATCAGCAGCACTGAGATTGGAAAATAATTAGCAATCCTCTGAACTTTTCCATTCTCCGAGCAGATAAACGTAGTGGAATTATTCTTCTCATTCAGTTGTTTCACATGTATGTCTTTTTTCCTTAAATCATTCAGACTAGGCAGCAGCCCTGTTTGTGATATGCAATTTTTCAACATTTTGTCAAAAGTCAGCAGCTAAGCCCTCATCTCCATCTATTACCACTCCTCCTGGCCTCTGACATATGCACAGAGCAATGATATCTGACTGTCAGCTGGAGTTCAGAGGAGTCTAATGCACCACCTGAGACTGACAACCTGACTTTGTGCCCTGCACACACACACCTTCTCTGTGCCCTGCAAAAGGCAAAATGGTGATACAATAGTGATACCATTTCCCTAACAAAGGAAAAATGGTGTCTTTGTGGATTGCAGTGGCATTTTAACTTTTTTTATTATAAATGCTTTTTAATTGAGTTTAAAGTTTTTTTGAATAGTTTAAAGTTGGCAGTGGGTTTATTTTATATAGATTTGTATTGTCATGGACACTATGGGTTGACTATGGGGTGACAACACAGCTATTTGATTTAACAGCAGCAGTGTTGTTACTCTGTAATAGGAAATAGAAAAATGGTTCCTATTTGAAAGATAAACAGAGAAAAAAACATTTTTACAGGGGTGATTGTTATGAAAATGTTAGTGACAGACTGTATCATATATGTCAGTTTTCATTTAGCCCATAATTACCATTGTAATGTCATTTTGGTCCCTTATGGTCCATTTTTCATTTTAGTGGTACCTTGATGTCTAGCCCTCATGAAACCCAAAGGCTGATGGAGTATTTACTGCTAAATAATGGATATCTCCCTGATATTGATCATTTACCTAGTTACCAATTTGCACCTATTGACCAGCCCCATCACCTGGTCAATGGGACACATTATAGGTCAATTGCCATTATTACTGATAGTCAGAGAAGAAGGGGGGTCAGCAATGTCTGGGTAAAGAATGGAAATTACAGATCAATGTTCAATTGATATATTGATGCCCTTTTTGCTAACATATTTTCTTTGGATTTAATGTTTATATATTGAAAACATTGACCATTTTTTGTATGGCTGACCCATGTGAAGAACTTGTGACATTACATATCCAATGATAACACAATGAATCTTGACATCTTTGCTAAACACTTGATACAGATTGCTCTTTATAAGTCATTAATTCTGCTCTGTTAGGCTCTGCAGCGTATAAATTGTGCGTCTTTCATCCATTTTCAGCCGTTTTTACTGCTCCAGAAATTCTGGGCCAATCATAAAGCTGGAATCAAATTTTTAGCATCTTAAACCCTTGCGTCTTCTCATGTAAGTATTTAAGGATGCTGCCATACATGGGGTGGGGGCTGTAAATAACGTTATGTAGGCGCTGGAACGACCCATGGAACTGCAACACGATTCCTGCGCTGGGGAGAAAATGTCAGATTCTGATTGGTGGTTGAGAGGTGGCACAGAACCCTTCTTACCTAAAACAAATAACAAATTAGGCCGATTGTCAGAGCCAGTTGCAGCGGGAGAGAGCACAGCGTGTCCTAGTTTGTAAGGTGATAGAAATAGCATGCGGGGGGATAAATTAGTGTGGTGTGGATGTAATTTGTCTCTCTCCTCTTGTGTTTGCTATGCTGGGATTATATTTATACTCATGCATATGGAAATGAGACCCGCAAAAGACTCCTCACAGGGAAACTGGCAGAGGAAAGAGCCAAATCTCCCGGGATCTCCAAGCCCAGCACCCAGCTAAAAATGGCAAATGTGCATTAACCCCTATTGGGTGTAATTATCAGAGTAATTAGGGTTTTATTAAAGGAGGGCTGTCACCCATGCAATAAAAGTGAGGCTGATAAAGCTCACATGGGCCTCCTAATTTATTACTGTAATGCATATACAATAATAAATATGCCTTTTTACCTCAGTGCTGCAGCAGGGTTTACACGTGTCGTTGCCAAGTACATTAATGCACTAAAGCTGCCAATGCACCATACAAGACCTGTACCTAGTTTTTCAGTTTCATGCATTGTGGAGTGCTGCAGTTTGACTTGAACACTGCTTTAAATAAATGTACAACTCAAGAATGATGTTGATTAGAGCAGAGTTCAGTGAGAAATGTTAGACCACAGGAGACCCTTTGTGTGAGAGCATCGACCCAGACCTCTGTGAGGGTGGGCCAGGCTCTTTTATGTTTTGTTCAGCACTAAAAAAAGTATATAGCAGGGCATATTTGTGTTGTGTAATATGACTGCAAAATAATAATACGTTATGAGGGTTCAATCGGGCTTTAGTTATCTGTAGGATAATATGCTAACTGTTCTAAAGTCCTTTTAGTTTACCTTAATCTAGCTCAGCCTTTATCAAACTTTTTACCTGTGAGAAACCCTGAAAATCATCTTCAGGTCTTGGGAATCCTGGAAATCATTTTCAGGTGACACAATAGTGTCAAAACCATAGAAGTTGAAGGGAAAATACCCCTTACATTTGTGGTCAGTGGAAGGAGTGCCCCCCCTCCCCTTGCAGATATCTAAAAAGAGCTTTGGTGTCATGCTACTGACTCTGCCAAGTGACATTGGTCATGAAAATATGAGGGACACATGTGAGTTCAATCAGCCAGAGACCAACGAACCCCAAGCAACCTCTGGAAAAAGTTGTAGTTGGCAATCATAGTGTCAGGATTTAATAAGTAAACATCCGACTGATGCTCCCAACACACTTGTACCTTCAGGAAATGAGCCAAGGAGTCATGAAAGATTTTGCTCAAAGGCCTTTCTGTGTCCAGGCTTGGATGGACAGGCCATGCAGGCTACTTACTTCCATTAAGTGGGACCCATAGCTATCTGGTCACCTCCAGCCTACAACGGTGTCTGTCCCTCGAACTAGAGTCTCTGTGACCATTTCAAAGTACTTCCAGCTGATGATTCCTCACATGGGGTTTCTCCCATAGGACGCATCCCTGTACTCATTGTTGCGTGAATAAAGGTTCATTCTGCATTGATGTTTAAAACAAAATTCTAAGCACCTTTTAAGGCTGATATTCTATTACTCCATCCTAAGGGGTTACAAACTGCCCATGGAGCAAAACAAAGCTTCCTTATGTCTCCTGTGTGTCCTGATGTCTCAATGAGGACAATAGCATGTTCAAGGGCTTTGCAATTAACAAGTAAACTCAACAAATCAGATTTAGAAAATGGTGAAAATTAGCTTTATTTGTGTGAAATTTTCTCCACTGTCAAAATAGGATCATCATGGTGAAAATACTACTGGTGAATAGACCTCCATGAATAAAACTTGCTATTGGGTGAAACGCGTTAGGTGAGGGGCTTGCATCTATTTGCCATTGTAACAGATCCCCATAGGACCAGGGACCTCACATTCCTCTGCAGCCATCAGCAGCCTTGTTTAGGAATCCTGTCCGCTGGCCACTTCCTGGTCTGAGTCACATTATCCCATGAGAGCTGCCCCTTTACCCTAGTGAACCAGAATATTCTGCTGAAGCACTCCATCTACTGGCAGAACTGTGAACACCACCTGAGCTGACCTCATGTCCTATAAAAGTGACTCGCAACAGAAAGTTGCCTGAACAAGGGGTTCCCTTAAGCTCCATTTCCAGGTTCCAGCTATTCCTGTCTGCGTCTCCAGTTGCTGATTTCCTGTGTACCAACTCTGGATTTGACCCTTGACTACTCCTGATTGCTGCCTGCCCTGACCTCTGGCTTGTTTGACCACGCTTCTGTCTCAGGTACCGGGACCTTGCCTAATTCCTATCTGTCAGCAGTCACCTGCCTCTGCATGCACAGAGGCTGCAACCTGGCAGTTGCCTGCATTGTTACATCCTCACCACTAGAGGCTCTAGAGAAGACCGGGTAGCTGCTTAGATTCTGCACCATAGGCACGTCTCTGCCAACTGGGTTGTCGACACGAAGTGTCCCCCATCCTGCCCTACAGCGCTGTGACAGCCATGAACTATACTCATTTAAGAAAAAGAAGGGCGTCGAGCTGCAGCCTATTCTTGTGTACAGTTTGCATAAATCTTAATATTAGACCTAAAGGAGGGGTAGAATGTTATGATTTGATCGGCGATAGACTTTTATATAAACACGATCAGAAGGCCAAAGGAGACCCTGAAGCAGCTATGGGGCCCAGAAGGAAAGAGGGGTCCAGCACTGTTTACATATATGGTGAAATATATAGGCACCAATTGCATATGGCATACCGGTATGGCAATTTTAGACATGGGCATATTTCTCCAAATGCCCAGACGCACCCCCTGCCATTCTGCTATTTAGAACCCTGGAGAGGGTGGAGTTGCCCGATATCCCCCATTTAAATCGGCCTGAGTTTAGAAACCTCTACATATATGCTAATAAAATCATGCATATTGTCTAAAGAGCTACCGACTTTAAAATGAGAAAGACGATGGTGGTGGGGAGGGTGGGTGAATCTATTACACTCAGTTAGAGCCTAAACATTTTCTCTTTAATATAATTTTTTTTCTCCATCTGTCAGAAGGAAAATTCACCTTATCTGGATTTTCTCAGCTCTGTTTCCTGAATGTCACCTGCTTGACAATGAGACATCTCGTGTGTGTGGCGGACCTGAGAAAAACAAGCAGCAGCTCTTGAACTTTGACTGGGGTGTCAATGAATCGTGTACAGAGTGTCATACTTGTCGGATGTGTTTCCTGGTAATATCTGCTTTTCTTTATTGTTTGACATGAAATCATATGACGACCAGGATGGAATTTCACAGAGAAAATTTTTAATAATAATAATATTTCCTTCTGCTTCCAGCTCATCTCTAGCTCTCTAAAAGCAAATTGCAGAATCGTGGGGCTGATGCCAGACATATGGTACTTTCTATTCAGGTGTAAGGGAAGATACAGAAGGTAGAAGAGCTTACAATCTATTCAGGTATAAGGCAGTGTACAGAAGGCTGAAAAGCTTACAATCTATTAGGGTATAAGGGAGGATATATTGGGTAAAAGAGCTGGTAATCTATTAGGGTACAAGAGAGGACACAGAAGGTAAAAGAGCTTCCATTGCTTTAGGGTATAAGGGAGGATACAGATGGTAGAATAGCCTACAATCTATCATGGTATGAGGGGGATACAGAAGGTAGAAGAGCTTACAATCTATTAGAGTATAATGGAGGATACAGAAGGCAAAATAGCTTACATTCCTTTAGGGTATAATGAAGGATACAGATGGTAGAAGAGCTTACAATCTATTGAAGTATAAGGGAGGATACAGAAGATAGAAGTTCCTAAACTCTATTAGACTATAAGGGAAATTACAGTATGTAAAAGAGCTTACAATCTATTTGGGTATAAGGGCAGATAAAGAAAGTAGAAGAGCTTACAATCTATTAGGTTATAAGAGAGGATACAGAAGGTGGAAGAGCTTACAAATAATAGGGTACAAGGGAGGATACAGAAGGCAGAGGAGTTTATAAACTAATAGAATATAAGGGAGGATACAGGAAGTAAAAGAGTTGACAATCTATTAGGGTATAAGGAAGATACAGGGGGTAGAAGAGCTTACAATCTTATATGACATAAGGAAGAATACAGGAGGTAAAAGAGCTGACAATCTATTGGGTTACATTTATATAAAGCTCATTTGGCCCATCTATCCCAAGGCAGATACATTGGGATGAGGATTTTGCTATCAAGAGGTTAAAGGCCCCTCCTGCCTCCATCACTCCAGAGCCAGTGGGGGCTCAGCGAAGAGGTGAATAGGCATTGTTTATCTATAAATGCTGCATGACTTTGAAATCCGGCATTGACAATGCATTGAGTTAGAATAATATCAGCTTTTCAGTACAGAAGGAGCAGAGAATGAGTGACTTTGGGAACCCCGCCGACCCCTCTCACATGATACATAGAACTCCACATTGGAGGGAACTCTGACGGGGAATGCAGCTTTTATTCCTGAACACAGGAGGGGAAATTGTGTTACAGAACTTTCCAGAACATTGCAGAATACCGTACGGGTGCCATTCACAATACGTTTATCTCACAGTCTCGGTAAAATGAAAGGGAAATCCATTTACCAGCAAATAATAACCAAGGTCTTTATACTTTATTAAAGGGACATTGAGATGAATGAAAAGTGACTAATTTCTATACTTTAATGGAAACCTGCTGGCAAAGAAATATAAAGAATAATGTTTCTGCAAGTTGCCTGGCTGTTTTTTGAATGAGTGATTGGGACAAGCATGCATCCAGCGAAACCAAGACTTGTGATCAGCATTCCTCTTTGGATCAGTGTCTCAGAAAAAACTTAAGCCAGGGGATAAACATGATACAGTGGCAGCTAGCTTTACAGCAACAGTGTCTATTAAAGGGATTTCAACGCATAATGCAAATCTCTCTTAAACAACAAACTAAGGAGGTCTAAACTCCTACATCCCCTATAAAACAACATCACCACTGCAATCTGACTGTTGTTTGCAAATGCTGCTAAATCGGTGTGATTTATGGTCATGCTGTAATGCCAGATGTCACCAGCAGAGGACAATTGAATTTATACCTGACTAGCTATGAGTTCAAGTTCAACTCAGAAGATAGACGAGACCTTAGGTTTATGGGACTATTAATGTTTCTGCAAATTATACTCTGCAGTGAAAAACCAACCAAGGATAATACAGCCCACCCAATTCATTCTATTGCATATATATATATATATATATATATAGTGCGTTGAGCCAAATCACTTTGAAATTGTCATCCAGTATCCTGGGAACAACAGTGGCAGAGATGCTTGAATGTGTAGACCTGTGTTTTTAGTTCATGCTGCTGTAAGCTTATTTGCTATCTCCGGTATGCAGAGGCGTATTACAAAGCTGCAGTGACCAAACAGCACATGTTGCAGCTTGTGGCAGTAGTTTAGATTATACGGAGCTCCAAACAAAGGTAAGCTGATTGGACGGTTTGAATTTCAGGTTTTTTGCCACCTGACAACCCGCACTAAAAAACCCTACGTGACATGATAAATCTGCCCACTATTTCCTTGGCAGAACTGTTTGCCTTTTCTTGGATTTCTCCACTTGGACTGAGTGGTGCTTATGTATTGATGTGTGAGCCCTGGCCAGTCCAGGAGTACAGTGAGCCCAGGCTGTGTGATGTCATACCCCAGGGGGCGGAACCATGACAGCCTAAGCACACGGGAAGTGGATTAGAAGACACTGGCCGTCATTCAGCTTGAATACCAGCAAAAAATACAGTGGACCTTCAGTGGGAAGCATTGCCAGAAAAAAGGGAAGGATTGTATCTCTCGGTTTTTCTTTTTAGTTTTAGATAGGGAAGGATTAGAACCATAGTCCGGTAAATTAACCCTTTTATTTATCTTGATATCATTGGAAATGTGAAAGAATTCCGAAAATCGGGAGTTGTCTCAGGAAATTTTTAAAAATTGTGTGAAACGTCCCCCATCTTCTAGATTGTAAGCTCTTCTGGGCAGGGTCCTCTTCTCCTCCTGTGTCACTGTCTGTATCTGTCTGTCATTTACAACCCCTATTTAATGTACAGCGCTGCGTAATATGTTGGCGCTATACCAAATAATAATATACCAAAAAATAAATACCATTTATTATTATTATAAAACTTATGATTTTACCAGTAGACTTTCCTTATACCAAAGGGAGAGGTTTTTTCTGACTTCCTGTTACATTTAGAAGTGAGTGTAATTCACCCGAATGGAACATAAAAGCAGATTCAACTATTCCATTCACTTTAAGCAGAGTTACCCGTGTGTTGTTGGCAGCAACCCAAGTCACTTGTACCCACCCTAAGTTGATCCCTACAAAACCCATAAAGTTTAATTGTTTATGTTATTGGCCTTCATAAAAGACATCCACATGGTAGCACACTAGCCGGCCTGGCTGCTCTGTTTGTCATGGCCCCAAGCCAGTCCTGTAAAGAAAGAGACCTCTCCTGTAACTGGGGACAGCCGGAAAAGTAGCATTTTAGGAGGATCAGCAATGACAGACCCAATAATAATCTAGCAAAGTTTGCTTAAACTACCAATGCAAACTCTTTGCCACAGCCCAAACACAATCTGATGCAAAACTATTAACAACTGGCAGGATATTGGCATATTACAGAAGGCAAATGGCACCAGAAAAGCTGTGAACATTTATTACTCTTTTACATATGCTTAGCAAGAAGTGATTTATTCATCACTGACCTCTGTAGCTGCAGGTACTGTGGAGCAACTCACAACAAGATCACAACAGAATCAATGAATATGCACCGTGGTATGATGTATCAGGTGAAGGTGTGCATTCTTGCTTTTTTTGCACACTTTTGCTGCAGCCTTTTTGAATCTGCATTTTTAGCAAACTCTGCCATTGCCGTACAGCCTCTGGTTCGCATCAGTCCTCAAGTCAAGGGTCAGACAATCAGTTTTATACAGTAGTGTCTTGTCAGTGTCTTGACCCTCTGTTAAACTGCACATCACGGTACTGAGGGTGTTTAGAAATTATTGAATAATTTCCTGGATACTAATGATATCCAATATTATAATTAATACAGGCTGAATCATCAATACTTGGGGTGGGTGAATCTGTCTCGGTTGGGTTCACAAACAGTTTTATGAATCTGATGAACTTTGCAACAAATCCCACTGAGGTCAATATTGGGAAGGGGTACATTTTTTTTTTAATTCCAAGAATAACAAGCAACATATGGTAAACAAAATGTGTGGGAAGCTGGGGGCTGCCATCCCAACCTAGCGTGATTGTTCATTATTTCTAGCAATTAACCTTTAAATTATTAAGCCAAAATTTAGAAAACTTTGTGAATCGCATGGATTTGTCATGTCTTTTAGTGACAGCAAGCCTAAACCAATTTTGATTCAGGAATCTGTGCTGTGCTGAGGTGATTGATAATTTGTTTTCTCTTCCTGTGTGGTCAGATTGGTAACACTTGATATTCTTTATTCTTTTCCAGGACTCCGGCCTCAGGACTGGTAAGAAGCTGAACTGAACAGACATTTAATCCTTCAGTAACCAAACATCACATTTACAATTGATTTGTTTAACAACACAGAAAGTAAAGTAAAAACTGCAAATACATAAAGGGCACTGCATTTCCCGTATTTGCTCACCTGTTGTCACCTCATATGGCTTTCTTTTGATTTTTATCTGCATTCCTCAGATATCTGTGTTTCCCTGGTGCTGTAACTGTTTGTACTTCCACTTTGTTTGCTGATTGTGTTATGTACAGAATGCTGCAGCCACACTCATATATTCTTCCCACCTACCTACCCAATACACAGCTTTCCCATCTCCCCTCCTCTGCTGCCTCTCTTTATAGTTCTCTTCATTGGCTTCCATTTCACCTTAGAACCAAATTCATCTCCTGTGCTTTGCCTTTAAAATCCCTCCACAGTTCTTGTCCCACTTACCTACCTGATACACTAATCTCCCCACAGTTCCTATTCCACCTACCTACCTGATACACAAATCCCTCCACAGTTCTTGTCCCACTTACCTACCTGATACACTAATCTCCCCACAGTTCCTATTCCACCTACCTACCTGATACACAAATCCCTCCACAGTTCTTGTCCCGCCTACCTTTCTGGCCTGATAGAAAAATACCCCCCTTGCCGCTCTCTTCTCTCCTCCAATTACTTCTTCACTCATAACCTCATCACATGCATGGCTCCAAGACTTTTCTAGAGCTGCCCCAACTCTCTGGAATGGTCTTCCGCATCTTATTCGGCTTGCTCCTACTTTCTGCTCATTTAAAAGAGACCTCAAAACCCAACGCTTCAACCTCACCTACCCTATCTTCTGTCTCCTTAACCCTCACTACTCACCCACCATTCTATATCCCCCTCCTATTGTGTGACACCTCCCCCACCTCCTAGATTTTAACTCTTCGGGGCAGGGTCCTCTCCTCCTCCTGTGTCACTGTCTGTATCTGTCTGTCATTTGCAACCCCTATTTATTGTACAGTGCTGCATAATATGTTGGTGCTATATAAATCCTAATAATAATATTATTATTATTATTATTATTATTATTATTATTATTAATGGTCCTTCTGAGGTCTTAATGATTCTTACCTGCTTGTTCGTGATCTTCTATACAAAGTATAGTTTTAGAATACGTTGGGTTTTAATGAATTCCCAGGTGGAGTTTTATTCATCCCAATGAGGCCATTTAAAATGCCTGAAGGTCCTAAACACAGAAGCAGAATGGCAAAGTCGTCCCCATGGATATTGTATTGCTCGCTGTAGGTTGTGTGTATATTTTTGTTGTAGGGCACACAGTGAGGAGCGCTCCCTACTGGTTGTTAGGAGCACATTGCAATCCCCCTAATACCTTTTTCTCACTCCCCTCTCTAAAAGGTCCTAAATGTTTTTTTACCTAAAGCTAAAAATGTACTTATCTAATTTTACTGTTCAGGTCTCAAAGTTCTATTTCCAGATGCAAGGAATGGCTGATCCCTCTGGGCTAACATCATTACCCACAGATCCTGAGAGAACCGCAAAGCTGGATAACTGATAGGAAGTGTCCACATCATGGAATAAGTGACACGAACACTAAAGAAGGGCCCCACCTTTGGAAAATGGAAGAAGAAAGAAGACTTGGGATTGGGTGAGATATGACTGCAGTGTTAGGTGAGATAAAATAATTTAGATTTTTTTTTGGATTGGCAGCATTTAGGTAAATTCGGTCAGAGTGAAGGGTGGAAGGATGTAGTGTTTCACCTGAAATAAGCTTTAGTTGATGAATATTCATTTGCAAATGCTTACATGTAAAGCCACCACCCTGCTTACTGTGTCCTGGGAAAACAAGTGTAATCTGGATGATCATCATTAAACTTTCATTAAAGGACAATGACATTCCTCTAATACCCACCAAAACTGGCAATTGCATGTCACAGAAACCTGGTCACCAAGCAGTGTCACCAATAATGGCTGAACCAATATAAGAAGGAAAACAATGCAAGAAATAAAGTGTCTGTCTCAGGTCAATGGGAGACAGGGACACTTACAGTTACATAGTTACATAGAAGGTCAGGTTGAAAAAAGACATAAGTCCATTAAGTTCAACCACTAGGGATGTAAACATATCCCAGATATTATTATTATTATTAATAAACAGGATTTATATAGCGCCAACATATTACGCCACGCTGTACATTAAATAGGGATTGCAGATGACAGACTAATACAGACAGTATATAAAACCCTATAAGACATAGTTGGTCCAGAGGAAGGCAAAAAAACCCTGGTACAATTTTCTCCAACAGGGGAAAAAATTCTTCCTGATTCCATGAGGCAATCTAATGTTCTCTGGATCAGCAGTCACTGTTATCTTTACTATAAAGATTTAATCCCCAGTTATATTCTGTGCTTCTAGAAATCATCCAGCTTTTTCCTAAATAGTACTTTTATTTCCCAAACTCTATATCATTTATAAAGATGTTAACCAATAAAGATCCCAACACTGAACCCTGGGGTACACCACTAACAACCTTAGACCATTCAGAGTATGAATCATTAATTACAATTCTCTGGATGCGATCTTTAAGCCAGTTCTCTACCCATTTACAGATTGACTTTCTAAACCTATTGACCCCAACTTGCATATTAACCGTCTGTGGGGTACAGTGTCAAATGCTTTAGCAAAGTCCAAGTACACTATATTAACTGCTATTCCCCTGTCTACCTAAGCCAATAATGTTCATCTAAACCCATATCCAGCTGTAGTTGTCACCTCGGCTGAACTTCATAAATGTCTACCTTTCATTATGGGCACAGCAGGTGTACAGATCCAGGAACCTGGGGACATAGAGGATTGGAGTCCCTTACTTTAAGTATACTAGGCGCATTCACCAAACTTTGAAACATTGGGTTTCAAATAGTTTTTTCCTGTGTTGGCCTCTTGTTACCATTATAGTTGACCAGTGTTATAGTTGACCATTTGCTAACATTTTGTTCAGTGCTCTGCAGATCTTCCCAAAGTTCTTCTGTCACTTCTGTCTGTTGATGATGGCACAGGTACCCATACCTGGCTGTTATCATTCTCCAGACAATCACTGGTGGCTGATGTTGGAAAGATGATCAATGCCCGGGAATTAACATGAAGAGGGTTTCTTGAGTATGGGTCTGCCCCCGGAAAGGAGATCTGTCCCCCATGGGTCCTACACTAATGGGGCCCCTGCAAACTATCCGCTGCACTCCTGCGGCCTTGTTGCAGGTATTGTCCAGGAAGAAGACTGTCTGAGGTAAGACCTTGATATGAAGCTTATGTGTGCTAGAGATTCTCCAGGTATTATATAAAAACTGCTGCTGACCTCACAAGATGAAGTCATCACATACAGGAAGGTACCTGCGAGTGCTGTTGGAAGGTTAGGGACCTTATTATACTTATATATTTTGGGGCCTATTAGAGAAAGTGAGATGGAGAGCCCACCACATAACTTTCTTAGCACAGTGATACAAAGGAAGCTTAGGTCAGGGTTCCCTCAAAAGGCAAGGTTGGCTGTCTTGTGACCCCTATATGGCACAAGAAAGAAATAATATGGATATGAATGTCTGGAGTTCCCCAGAGGTTTCCTTAGTTCTCCATACAAATGTTACTGCAGTGCATGATGTGTTACTGGACTGGGTGTATTGTATAGACACTGCACATGTCATGTCTCATGTGTTGCGCATTCTGCTGTTTGCTGGGGCAGGGTGTGTGGCAGTTGATAATGAGCATCTGGTAATTGGTGTCAGCTCTAACTGGGGGTATTATTTCACAGAAGCAGCAGCTGTGTAACCTGTAGAAAGTAAAGTGTACACAGTGACTAATACATGAAAACAGTCCTTGTGTCCACAACGCAATGACACACAATAATGTTACAGCTGTAACTGCTGGGAATAAACAGGACCTGGTGCAGCATAAAGGGGAACTCTGGGCTATAGAGCTACAGAGACATGAAGACAATAGCAGTTCTTTAGAGCTAGAGTCAGGGAAATGCATCACAAGTCACATGAAGGAGAATTTGGCTAAGTCAGGGAAGGTATAGAATTTTTTTTGTACTTTATGAGATTTGTTCATTACATAATAACTGGATTTGGGGCTTGTCTAGACAGGAGCCTTTAGTTGTTCTTTAAGGGGCAGATTCATCACAAATAAGCAAGTGAAATGTCTGACAAACACATCCACAAGCAGGATGGTATTCATATTCTCACTGCAGACATAGTGACACCTATGGCCAATCACAAGGTCCGATTTCTACTTTGTACTCCTTCAAGGCCGACTGTCTTGCATGCCGTCCTTCCTCAGTAGTTATTTCATAAGTGGCCCGCTGCTGAAACTCCCTCTTCATTGAAATAGAGCAGCTACTAAAATTCCCGGCATTATTTGTGTCTCTAAAAAAGTCCAATGCGGGGCTACGCATAGGCAGAGAGCACACTGGTCTAGAGACGCTAGTGATGCCGGAAATTGTAGTAGCGGCGCTATATGAATTCAGCGGCGGGCCAGCCATATTTAGGATTCCTTTGGGAGCCAAAAAACAGGACGTTGGGGGCCAGAGTTTGACACCACTGTTTTAAAGAGTCCTCTAAAATAGGAGAATGAACCCAGGACTGGAAGAGAAGCTGGTCCCATTTTGAAGTCTTGCACTGCTCTTCTGCTTCTTCTCATATTGATATTGTATCATTTGTACCCAGAAAAAATGATATAAATTAAATATTGGTTGTTATGTTCCTTTTCCCCAGATAATCATCATTTGTTGTCATGTGCTGCCACCTGGTGTACAAAAACAGTTACTGGCACTGTACCAGGTTGAGATCAGAAAGCAATTTTTTTACAGCCTGTGCTAAGACTAAAGGAGAGTAAAACCCAGCAATTCAGAGTCCAACTAATTCTGGAAATGAACTCACATTTTCATATAGGCAAGTTCCAAAATGGTCATGGAGTGTAACACTTTCAGTGAAAGACCAATTGTACCCTAATTTTATTTATTGTTTCAAAGGTATATTTTTTTGTTATTTTTGATACATTTCTAACCCCCTTTGCCAAAGAAAATGCTGAAGATCAGGACTGGTCTGTTGACAATAGGCATAAGATGTTCTAACCATTCAGAAAAATGTGTAAAGTTTTATATTAACATTTAAATTGACAATAAACCATCCTACTTTTGTTTTAACATATATGTAAACCCTACATTGAATTTCTCCTATTTGCTGCTTTTTTTGTTCTGTTGATTCTGCCAAAAGTCAACTTATAAAGGCCTTGTTCTTCTGTCCGTGCTGATTGGTATCGCCTAGCACTTAGCAACAATTATTATTTCTATGGCCTACAGGACATCTCCTATAGTAAAGAGGAGAAGGGGGAGGTTTGTTGTATATTCTCTCCTAATATTTTATTCAAATAATAAAGTTTGTTGTATATTGATATACTGTTCCCTTACATTTACTCCAAAGGACACGATCTTCCTAGTACTTAACACCTGTATATCATGTTCGGCCTTCGTAATTATATCTTATGATATTACCATAAAGATACATCAGTAATTTGAACCTTCAAACTTTAACTGCTTGTTTATTCACTTGAGTTATTTAACACTCAAATACTGCTACACCCGTACAATAATCTATCCCTGAGGAAGCCCTTTATGGCGAAACGCATCGGATCTCGTACGGCAAAACGCGGTTACCCTCACTTTGTCTTTTATGACTATTCGGTTAACGTTTGTACATTTTAATGGACACCTAAACCCTGTGAGTATTGTAACAGGTGTTTTAGCAAAAACATTGAATTTGTACTGGTATTGTGTATGAATAAGTAAAGCTACAAATACACAAACAAGTTAAGCATCTCCGTGAGCCGCAAACCTCTTTCCTCTAACCTTTCCTTTTCATCCCTCCTATAGTATGAAGGCGAGGAGAGGAAGAGGTGTTTCCTGTAGTCTTAACACACTTTTCCTAGAATGACAACACCACTCCTCCATATATATACTATAGTGAGTGTTGTCACCCCAGGACAGAACGTGTTAATGGCAGAATAACAATGTAAAATAAAATAATGCCACCACCACATCTAAGGACCAGTAAGCTGCAAAGAATTACATTTTCTCAAGTTTAGATTCACTATACAACAAAAAAAATATATAAACAAGGTTTCAATTCTTAACAGTTGCACCAGAAATGCAGGTATGTGTTTGTGCTGTCCGGTTTGTTATGATGATACAATCTGCACGTTGGAATTATGATCTCTGCAATAAAATCCCACAGCCTGTTAATCAAATGGATCCTTCACGACGCTCCCCCTTCTCTGCTGCCTCCCTCTCCCGCACAAGGCCTATAAACACAGGCGGACGCACCCAGTTATAGTTTACATTTCCAGCACTTCAGAAAGAGAAACACAGAGCAGAAGAGAAGAGGAGTCAGCATCAACTGTACACAGGTACATACATCCCACATGTGCACTGTACTGCCTATGTATCCAACATCTCTCCCATAGATGCTGTACATGTATGCAGCATGGAATAGTCTGTGGTTTTGAATTTTTTAGAATGGATTAAAAGAATTAAAAAAGAAAAACAAAAGTGCAGGACATGGGAGAGAGGGCAATTTTAGGAAGGGGGTAATCCCTGTTGGAGGATTGTCACAATCAGGCTGCTGTCATCGTAGGCAACAGATTGCCGAACCAGAAGGAGATATCAATTGTTTAATTAGCACCAGAAAAAAGATTGAGACACAGATTGGGAGTAAATACTTGTGTGCTGCAACTAGAAATGCAGCCTGGTCCAAATCTCATTCCAATTTTACCACTGAATCAAATTAATTAGAACTTCTGCCTAAAATACTTTCCTCCCTCTGTAGGTTCTGTACAACAAATGTGACAGTTAAGCCCTGTATAGACGTCACATAGACGTCAGATTACTGTTGCTAGAAATTATCTTTTTTGATGGATTCCAGTGACAGATGAAAAAAGGAGCTCTGTACACACATTACCCTCGTATTCTTTGGGGAAGGGGGTAGCACCCTCCTGTGCTCTTCTCCTTAGAATTAAACAGGGGTTGTTACCATTTGATTAAGTGCTAATTTCCTTCAAACCCCATCAAATACATAATTACCTTGTCATAGCCAAAAGTACTTAGACATTTAAACATTTAAGTACTGAGACACGTAAACCCCTTGGTTGCTCCATGTTAACAAGCAGCATTGGGTTCACTTTGAGATGAATACTACATTTAAGGTAAGGTTACATGTTATGTTAAGTCTAAGTTTTACATCTTAGTTTAACATCTAAGTTTTCTTTCTTACAGGTTTTCAAGGTTGTTGTGGTAGCACCATGGGTGGAAATAAGAGCAAGTTAAGCTGTTGTGTGAGACAACCAAGTCAGGAGTCCAGGACCAGGTAATCACCAGCAGACTGAAATTAAACCATCATAGGGAGGACAACCATATCCTGATGATTATATAACTGGACAGCGCCGGTCAAGTGTTTGTTCAAATGTTAAACCTCCAATCTAATATTATGCACTTCATCTATAGCTGAGCTCCTGCTTGGCTTTAAGGGGGTAGTAGTGCTGTCCAAAAACATGGCTTCAATATGCCATGAATAGTGTCTGCAAAGGGAAGGACTGATAAAAGAACAGGTACCCAGTAAGAATGGACTAGGCCAAAGGTTAGTTAGCAGTTAAACATCAATCAAGCAATATCAAAGAGCATGTGAAAGGACAGAACCAAAGATCATATAGAGGTATCAGTCAGCTAATTAGGGTTTCTGGGGGCATGTACAAGGCCAGGGATGGAGCCAAAGGTCATATAGAGGTATCAGACAGCTAAGTAGGGGTTTGAGGGGGCAAAAGCAAGGCCAGGGATGCAGCCAATGGTCATATAGAGGTATCAGACAGCTAAGTAGGGTTTCTGTGGGCAAATGCAAGGCCAGGGATGCAGCCAATGGTCATATAGAGATGTCAGCCTGCTAAGCAGGGTTTCTAGGGGGCAAATGCAAGGCCAGGGATAGAGACAAAGGCCATATTGAGGTATCAGCTAGCTAAGTAGGGTTGCTGGGTGAAAATGCAAGGCCAGGGATGGAGCCAAAGTCATGCATGGATTTTAGTCAGCCAGGTAACTTTCCAATGGTAGAGAGAACTCACTGTCAAGACATTGGGTTACGTTTGGTCCAGGCTGGTCTATGGAAGCTGAGGGTCAGCAAAAAATAGGAAATCACATCCATAGCAGTTTAGCAACTAAACACCATTAGTGGCGAGGTGATCTGGTACAAAGCAATCTTTTTTCATCTCTGTACCTGCTGGATAGATTTGCCATCCCTGTTTGTCCTATTAACAGGGCCAGGAGGGGATGGTAGCTCTAAATGAGTTTTCTGTGGTGACAACTGTTCTGGTGAAAGTGTTAAGCAGATTTCCTAATTTTGGGGGATTTTTTTCCCATTTCCCCCCCAACACGGGCAACTATTTAACTAGTTAACAACTATGGTTATTTTATTATTATTATTTTATTGCTATATGGTTGTAACGGTCATGAGTATAACTCCTCTGTGTTGTCACTTGCTGTATCTTTCCTTCTTATAGGACACCATACTATGGCCTGGTCATTGTGTCTTCCAACCAGCCAGGTGAGTGTCCATGCATGTAAATTAAAGTATAGGCAGCTTCGGGGATGACACCAGACACCTCTTTTAATAGGTGCTTAGAATGACTCTGAAAAGCGCTTCTGAATGTTCGAATGAACCTTTTGTCAGCCGTATAAAGTAAACTAAGGCTTGTTAAGTGGGTGATGAAGCCCACATTTAGCTCATGTAAAGGAGCCTATGGTTTAAGGTAAACCTTTGGACTCACCCTTAAAAAAACATTGGAGCTGGTTAAGTAAAGGATTAGGATTGTTACTTTGAAATTGAAATTTTCACTTAGCATGAGACAAAGATTTGCTGCCAAATTATTGCATGTGACCAGGTATTCCTTGCAAATTAAACTTTTGCCATGTACAGTAAACTAAGAAAAAAAACCCTTACAAAGTCATACAGTACTTGAAAAACCTGCAGATGGTAAACCAATTGCCCCGCCACTTTACCCATTCTGGTGATAGACCAGACAAGAATTGTCCCATTGGGAAGGTCATGTTTAAACTTTGTGATTGTTAAGGTCACTTCTACACTGACTATTAACGTTTAGAGGCAACACAATTCTTATCTCTGTAATAATTATTTATTTAATTTCAAGATCAGTGCCGAAATTAGTTTAAAATAAAATAAAATAAAATTTAAATTTGTTTTAATGGCAGGGAGATGCCAAAAATTATCCTCCCTGGGTGTCAAATACCCAGGTGCACCACATTCTTTATTTTATTATTTACAACATTTTACAAATTTTTCTTCATACTAATGTACCATAAGCTGTAAATATAGGTGTCCAAAAAGTAATTACATACTTCCTTTTTTATATTTCGTTCCAAGTATCATTCGGAGAGAGACTTGAGACAATCATCATATGACAACTTAGGCTTTGCAGTTTTTGTAAATGTTTCATTCCTTTAACCATGGCTCACCAATTGACATTGGAGCAGCATTGCAAAGTTTCTACTTGGCAAGAAGATTTTCAGTCCCCAACTGCAGTTGCAAGTTTGGGAAGCTTTATGGCCGTCACACTGCTCCAACGCATAACACAATTTACGCTATCCATGGCAAGTTTCTGGAAACAGGATCTGTTCTTGACAAACAACGCAGCGTAAGACTTGCTACTACCACCAAAGATAAAAACATTGAACTCCTGCAGCAGGTGTTTGCGCAAAGCCAGGGAAAGTCCATCTGGAAGGCTGCGTGGTTTGTCAAGAACCAATCCTGTTTCTGGGAAACTTGCTATGGATAGCATAAATTGTGTTACATGTTGAAGCAGTGTGACAGCCATAAAGCTTCTCAAACTTGCGCTGAACTGCAGTCGGGGACTGAAAATCTTGTTACAATTTACAAGTTACAATTTTGCAACCCTGCTCTAATGTCAGTGAATGAAACGCTTACAAAAAGCCTAAGTTGTCATATGCTGATGGCCTCAAGTCTCTCCTAATGATACCTGGAATGATACCTGGAATGAAACAGCAAAAAAGAAGTGTGTAGTGACTTTTGGGACACCCTGTATAATAATTTTTAGCACATGTTCTGTGAAACCTAAATATTATTCCAAGGATTCCTATAAAACAGAAGGGTAAAACAGAAAGATAATGATGTATTTACACTTCTAGGATCTTCATTTTTATATTTTCCTGTGTGTGTTCAGTTCCTCTGCAGGGGATCTGGGTAGACGTCCAGGTGAAGGGATTTGTGGCGGACATATCGGTAACTCTCAAGTATAAGAACAAAAAGAAGGCGGTGGAAGCAGTCTTTATCTTCCCTAATGAAAACTCTGTCATTTACAGTTTTGAGGTTGCAATAGAGGGAAGGAATATTATAGCCGAGCTCCAGGCGAAGAAGAAGGTGAGGAAGCTAAATTTACACAAACCGTCAGATTTCTTGTTGTATGACCCATTTACATTCTTTCCTTGCAGTAGTGCAAAGTAAATCACTGTCCATGGTGATGCCTTTCAACTTGCATGATGGACATCCACAAGTGTGTTGTAGCATGCTGAAGTGCAGATACTTTTTTTCTTATTTTTTGTTGGGTGATAATTCACCTTGGTAAGCAGAAACCTAAGTTTCTTTAGTAAATCGACCCCACTGCATTGAAAAAAGAACAAAGTACTGGCAATCCTGCAATGCAGAGTAATGACTTTAAATTATAATAATGATGAATATTTGGTAACAGGAGCAGCCAAAACTGTGCAGAATAAATGGCAAAGTTTTGTTTTAAAGTATCCTTTCTGGGTATAATGCTCATATACAGTAAGTCATTTAATTCTTGTAGGGAGATGGACATTTTTATGGTTTAGGTTACAATAGACGTTATATTAGAGAAAAAAAGTAAGATGACATTTTGGGACATTATAATATAAATAACAAATGAAATACATGGGAGAGACATATAACGGAAATATATAATAAGAATAAGATCATCTTAGCTACCTTAGAGTTGGTTATATTTATTTTGAAACATCATGAACAAAAGGAATCTATTATTTATTCTCCAGGTTTACACAATCTATTATGAAGCCATCAGAAGGTGTGAGCAAGTAAATTATCTAGAGGTTAATGAAAGCTCAGCAAACATCTTCAGTGTTGGGATTCTCCCTCCCGGCCAGGAGGCCGAGGTCACCCTGAAATATGTGCAGGAGCTGCCAGTGGAAGCTGACGGAGCTGTGTGTTTTGTATTGCCGGCCTTCCTCAATCCAGCATACATCCTAAAAGGTCAATCAGCAAAACAATACAAATGTACAGTAAGTCCCAGAAGAAGTACTGACACCATGTTGACCACATTATTAAATACAAAGCCTTATACAATACAAGTGTGTTTTCTTTGTCATGGAAAGTCATGGGGTCTGACCTCCTGCAGGCACTGTGGAGCAATTAAATAAAAGTAAAGCAGATAAAGGCATTGTCAGGGGAGTACTGTGGTCTCTGTCATAAGTAATACATACACACCTTATATAGCATGCTGGGTTCGCTTTAAGTCCTTGTACATATAGTTTCCATCTTGTATATGACCATTGTCAGCAGCTTATACAATACATTTGGAAATGTTTCAGACAGTTTTCAGCAGCTTCCTTACACCTTGTCATGTAACCTCCTTCTACCTCCTCGCAGGTCACATGACACCCAGATGTCCAAAGAAGTTGATTGACAAGATCCCATATATGCTGAGTGTGAGCGCTCAATTCCAATCTGCATGCGGCATTGCCAAGATCAAGTCCAACTGTGACATCACCCCTCTGGAGTACACAGATAGTGACAAGACTTGTGCTAAGGTGAGTTGGGGACAGAAAAATGCCAGGGCTCATTTCTTCCACTGACCACCCCAAATTTGGGATCCTGTCACCTTTATATATAGCAGGTGGGGTGGTGAGCAAATGGAGAGGTGAGATTGGCAAGCCATTGGCACCTGCGGTCCAGCCATATGCACTGCCTCGGAGGCAGAAACCGTTGGTGGAAGAACTGTAGCCACAATCCTTGATGATCTCAGCTCATTTCCTGCACTCACTGTATTGTTTCTTGGAAATCTTAGTTAGGAAATCCTATTAGTGTATTTGTCCTATTACATTCTGTTCTTGCTGAAGCTGCCAGGAAAAGTTCAGCTGCAAAAATCAGTTCTTGTGCCAAAGTCTCTGTGCCACCAGATATGGTTAACTTTATATATCATATACAGGGCCAGACTGGAATTATACATATTATATATATATATATATATATATATATTATATAAATATCCTAATTTTAATGCATGACAAAAGATTTCCAAATCACTAAAAGTTACCTAAAGAGACAGCACAGCAGCAGCTGCTTGCTTTTTAGGTGTCCTTTTTTGACTGAAACTGACTGAGATGGAGTTTTATGTTTTTGTTTCATATTTGCAGGTGTCATTGGAGGAAGGGCAAAAGTTTCATCAAGATGTGAAAATATTGGCCTATTATACAGAAGTGAACAAGTCCAACATCAGCGTGGAGGCCGGGCTTACAGATTCAGACCTTGAATCAGGAGCAGTGCTGACAGGTAACACAATAAGCACATATGACCTCCACAGCTAACATTTTACATCAAAGTGTTTTTCTGGGGCTCAGGGACTACAGCAAGCTCAGGCAATACAGGGTATAGCTATCAGAGCGCCCCCTAATGTGTTCCCCAACACAAACAGGCAGCACTTGTACCTGTTCTGTCAGCACTCAGCAGCTGAGAGAGCCCTGAGCATAAGTCAGCCCTGAGCATAGTCAGCGGACGGATATAAAGGCCTGTGGACATCTGAGACATACCCAGCCAAAGCTCTTCAATGTATACGGGCACCATATACCCTGAGCACAACTTATTAAGAGACCCAAACAAAAGTTTCCTTTCTTTACATTCAAACCTTGGGGTGACCCCACTATGTGAATTTAGGTGACACATTTACATCATCCAAAAACTTGTCACCCAGAGCCTCACCATCATTTTGTTTTTTACTTTTCAAAGATCATATATTTCTGGTCTCATTTATATTTCCTCTTTTTTGTCTACATATAAAATATATTTTTTTTTTTGTATCCTTACATGCACTCTATAGGTGGAGCCTTGCACACATTCTCCAATTTCTACTGTTAAACAAAGCCTATGGATTGCAGAGGTTTCCACGCACAATGAGAAACGGCATTGACCTCATCATTTGTATCTTGTTAGTGGTATTCTGCCTAGAAAGCTGGCCCTTTAATTGTTTGGGTGGACTACTAAGGCTCCTTCAAGATAATGTTCTCCATCCAAAATTACCACTTGCTCCTGATTTATTAAAAATAATTCGTTGTAGATTATTCCGAGAAGGCCTGATGAAAAGAGCCAGAAATTTATCATAACAGGATACCAAAAGAATCTAATCATAAAACAGAGACTGTTCTGTTTACAAGCAGATGTACTTCCTCTGTCATCCAAAAATATAAAAGGAGAGTGGGGAGTATCACTTCTCATTTTATGGGAATATTATCAAACAATTGGGCCAAAGTTGAGGGTTTAACGTGATAGCGCTGAGACAAAAACCAGGTGCAGCTATTAAAAAAACGTTTCTTTAGAAGCTGTTGCTGGTTTTCACTATTTCTGGCTGAACACTAGAGGGCAGCAGAGTTATTGCAATGTCGACCTGCCTATAAGAAAACTTCCTGTCCCATGATTCCTTGCATTGTAAGTGTTGGGTGGGGGTGTTACACTTGTAGTCTCAGCTCTCTCTGGAACAATAAGTGGCTACAAATAAACACATTTTCAACATCTCTCACTCCCCCCCCCTTCCTTATTCTTATTCCACATATTCTCTGTCTTATTCACAATCCTGTTTTCTCCCCGTAGGGTCCTTTATGGCGGAGTCAGTCGCCATGTTGAATTTCTATCCCAGTTTTCCAGCGGCAATGGAAGAATCCAGTCGTATAGAGTTCATATTTCTCGTGGATCGGTCTGCCAGTATGCAATGTACAATCCCTACTGAACCGAACCATCCATGCCGGATTCAGAGAGCCAAGGTCAGCAAATTGTTCAAAAAACTCCAGACAAGACCAGGGAGGAGAATCTATTTAAATGTGTACAATTCCCCAATGAATGCCCCAATAATGAAGTAATCTACATTCTACAGAATATGACATTGTGGGGTTCTCCTTATTATCCTTTATTATTTAGGTGGAACTTGAGCCTAAATAAAAAAGACAAGCTGCCAGCTGCCTCTGTTCTGCCTGAGTGCTTTGGGGATCCTATGTCCACCATGCTGCTCCCTTGTCCCCTGTAATGTGCTTTGTACACCAGAGGGGGAGCCTGAGCTCCCTAGACAATCTGAGGTTCCCTGTCTCTCACAGTTGTCCAGTTTCTGGGTCACATGACTGGAAGACCTGCCCACTGGTCATTGACCTCAGGGAGCAGAGATGAAGCTGCCAGCTGGTCCCTGGATAGTGGGATAGAGGTCATGTGACCACAGAGAGGGTACAGGTATATTGTTAAGAACAAACAAACTGTTCGGGGGGGGGGAGAAAAAAAGTCAAAATCTGGCCATGATAACAGGCCAAGCTGTCTGGCAGGATTAATTTACAGGGGTTGGGATTAACCCATTTTGACACTGGCAGGGGTACATACACTGTTCATCTTTTGTTCCGGTAGTTTAAACCTTTATCCTCCATATCAAAAACAAAACCTGTAATTACTTAAAAGGTATTTGATAGAGATGAACATACAGGATAGGACTGAGGACTCCCCTTGTTCACAGGGTGACAACACTTCTTCAGCTGCGGAGGGAATAATGTTGTTGCCCTGTTACAGGAAGCTTGAAAAAAAGTAATCTATTGGCAGGATGAAGAGATAATAAAATTATGTTACAGGGAGGACTCAGAAAACCAAAATCTACTGTGTTAATGCAACTGACAGAGCACAGGCAGGCTCCTGATGCCATATTATCTAATTACCCCTTGTCTGCAGGAGACGCTGCTTTTTCTCTTGAAGAGTTTACCCCTCGGCTCTTACTTCAATGTCTTCGGCTTTGGATCGCGTTTTGAGTCATTCTTTCCGTGAGTATAGCTGGCTGTTTTCATTCATTTTTCATTCCTTCTTCTACCCCAAGATGGTTCAGCAGCTGGTAAAGAACTAGAGAAGATGTCAATGTATTGAGCTTTCTATTTGCAAGTCATGGAAACATCTGAGCATTTAACATATGTTCGCTATGCCCGAAATTCAATCAGACAAAAGGCCATGAAAGCAGGCAGCTTCAGCTTTACCTACAGTGCCCTGGAAATCTTCATCATTGGTTAGATTTGTATTCATAAAACAAAGATTGGAAGCAGTATATTTGGGTAGGACAGTGACCTTTCAGCATTAGGGAGCCCAGGTTTATATCTCAGCTGATTTGTATGTTCTCTACTCTCCAATCTCTACATTGGCCGCATTGAGAGATTGGACAATTCTGATAGGCTGAGGATGGAATTGTCCAGCATCTTGTTAAATTATATCTGTATAGGTCAGGTTTGCCATGAAATGTTTCCCTTGATTTTTACATCCTCAGTAATATCTGGATAACATTTCTTGTCTCCCCAGAGAGAGTGTGGAGTACACTCAGTGCTCCATGGAAGAAGCGGTGAACAAAGTGAGTGAGATGGATGCCAGCTTTGGAGGAACTGAACTTCTTGAACCCCTAAAGAAGATTTATGGCACTGCTAGGAAGAACGGGCACTCCCGGCTGGTAAGTGAGCCTGAAAAACGTTTGTACAATTATCTGCTGCTGGATGTGAAGAAGGAGACCTCCTATAAGGAGATATCTAACTACCTGGTGATGGAGCCAGGGCAATGCCACAATTATGAGGTCCAGAAGCAAACACCTGTGAGTTCATATATTTGTATATTTCTCTAGAAAGGAAAATATATCTCTGTTCAGGCACCATCCAGGATTACTATCTACTTACTGGATGACAATGCCAATTCAGAAATAACACAATTATAACACACCTGGTGTCTGTTGCTGCAAACTTTGTGACTTGCTGTGGTCCGATCACCAAAGGAGATTGGGGAAATGTTTCTTCCTGCCTGCAACATACTAATCATACATACATCATGCAGTGTCACTTAACTGGAGCTCACAAATAGCATAATAATGATTAAAGGTTTTTATTAATATTGTGATATGTCAGGAATGTATTTGCATACTTGTGAAGTTACTGACAGGTCCACTTTGAGGTTTTTCCTTTCAGCTTTTTGTCATTACGGATGGCGAAGTTCAAAACACAAAAGAAGTCATTGAAGAAGTTCAGAAAAATTCCTTGTACCACCGGTAATTATATTCTCCTCCTCTTTCATCCTCTTCATGGTTATAGTTGATGTTAATCCTAGCTGGATGACATTGGGCGTGGACATATGGGAAGGGCCGTTATCCAGTCTAACATTGACGGTCCTGCAGGAGGTGATAACTTTTGATGTGCTGCCATTGTGTTTCTTTCCATAAACCCTTGAGAAAATAAATGCTATAACAGAACTTTGTTCTTCTTTTTGCAGGTGTTTCACATTTGGAATTGCTACTAAAGGCTTTACACCTTTTGTCAAAGGCATGGCTGATGCAGGGAACGGGACCTTTGAGTTAATCAGTGACACAGAACGCATGCAACCCAAGGTAGTCATAAATGTATGATGGGTAATATTTAAAGCCTAATTCCCCAGATACTGTTAAAGTAAATATGTATTCCTCAACTCTCACCTCCTCTCCAGTGCTGTATCCTGCAGACTCCATCCTGTGATCCAGTGCCGTTCAACCCACTTCCTGTAGGCCCAGTGCAAATGAGGATATGCTGTGAGTGCAGGATGGCACAGAGCCTTCCTTTGAGGGGGCATTATCATGGTGTCTTGCAATCACTTTGTAAAGAGGAAGTGGACACTGTACATCACCTGAAAGGGTTAAGGTGCCATACCATAACTACTACTGTCAATTTATAACCTCTCTAGGTTGTTCAGACTCTGAAGCTTTCCCTACAGCCCATGGCAAGGAATGTTTCTCTGACCTGGATGCTCCCACCTGGCATGGAACCCATCGTCCTGTCCAGTCTTCCCACTATGGTTTTCAAGGGTCAAAGGTTAATTGTCTATGTTCAGCTTAAAGGAAAAGTAAGTTACATTTCCATATTGAGCTCAGGGAAGATTGCGTTTGTTGCTACTTCATTTTATTGCATTTCTTTACCCTTGCAGTGGTGTCATATTTTTACTTTTTCTGAAACATTTTTCACCATGTGTCTGCATTTTTAAGTTTGGATAATAGCCACTCTCCCATTACTATCATAACAATGGCATCTGGTATGAACTCACAGGTGCTTGCTTCTGGACCTCAGGATTGTGGTAACTACTAAATGCAGGGGTCCAGGTTCAATCTGTAACCCTAACACTACTTAAGGGACTTTTCTATGGTCTTTTCTTATGTGCCCATTACAAGGCTTTCCATCACTCTGTGCTTAGTTCCTGGGTCTGTATATCTGCTGTTCCTAATATAAGGGTTTCCAGCATCCCTGTTCATAGGTCTGTTCCCATTCTGGCACTTAGTTTCTCTGTCTGTACACCTGCTGTACCAATTATATGGAGTTCCCACATCCCTGCACTGTTATAGAGTCTATACATTCTATGCCCTTTATGAAGGGTACCCCCCCATCCCTGTGCTTAGTTCCTGGGTCTGTAAACCTACTGTGCCATAATAAGGGATTCCCTCCATCTCTGCCCACCAGCCCTATATTAACCTTTGGCATGTGGACACCTTCTATGGCGATATTGTGGGGTCCCCACCATCTCTGCCCTGAGCTCCCAGGTCTGTAGACCTTCTGTACCTACTCTAAAGGGTTTCTGCTAGCCCTGCATAAGTTTCCAGGTGAACAGAAACAAAGCTGAGAATTATGGCAAGCAGATCTTGATGCTGGTTTATGAAAAACTATTAAGAAGCCAGGGGCTGACAGGTTCCATTTGTATTAATAATATCACTTTGATCTCCTCTTTTCTGGACCAGTTTTGACTGCTGCACATCTTAATGTTTATGTTAATAAAACCAAATATTATTATGATATTATTAATATTATGATTTTTCATTTTCATTTTAGGTAGATAGTGACGCTGAAGGTGAGGTCTGTCTTCAGTATGAGTTTCAAGATAAAATTGTAAGAAACAACCTTCATTTCCCACTGAACGTGCAGAGAACTGAAAGGTAAATGAGTTTTGTAATAATCACATACATTGTTTGTTGGGGATCATCATAATTACCATGAGTGTAGTGTACAGTGATCTCTGGGATCACACAAATCACAATTTTACTATTTTGGTTGTGACTGAGGGGAACATTTTGATTCTTGCATTAGAATAATAATAGGTAAGCCTGACTGTGTTGCTTATTGTGCCTTTTAGCCCAACGGCAGAGTAGTAGAGCTCTGGTGTTCTCATGCACAGTCTTTCCTATTTTAGGCTTGCCATCCACAGACCGACAGATCTCTGTTCTCATGCACTGGCTATTTTTTTATACCCCCATTTACAGATTGCCAAAAAATACTCCTCCAGCCGCTCTCTTTGCTCCTCCGATGGCCTAAACTGACTTCCTCACTCATAACCTCATTACATGCACAGCTCCCAGACTTTTCTAGAGCTGCCCCAACTCTCTGGAATGGTCTTCCTCGCCCTATTTGACTTGCTCCTACTTTCTGCTCATTTAAAACAACACTGAAAACCCATTTTATCAAACTTGCCCACCCGTCTTCTTCTGTCTTTTGAGACCCTCACTACTTCCCACCACTACATATCTCCCCTCCTATTGTGTGTTAATCTCCCCACCTTATAGACTGTAAGCTCTTTGGGGCATGGTTTTCTTCTCCTGTGTCATTGTCTGCATTCGTCTGTCATTTGCAACCCCTATTTAATGTACAGCGCTGCGTTATATGTTGGCACTATATAAAGCCTGTTTAATTTTAATAATAACTCTGATCTCCATATGTGCTATCATCTTTCAGGCCCACCATCCACAGACTGGTAGAGCTCATCATACACTATCTATCTTCTCACACATACAAGTCACAGACTAGCAGCGCTCTGGTGTCGTCATTTTCCATTTATCCTCTTTCAGGCTTGCTCTTCACAGACTGGCAGAGCGCTGGTTTCTTGCACTGCTTATTGACTCACACCCATCACAGATTGGCAGGGTTCCAATCTCACCTTTCAGTTCTATCATCCAGAGACTGGCAGAGCTCTGGTCTTCTAATACACTGCCTACCTTCCCTCATCCACCCATTGACTGGCAGGGTTCTGGTCTACCCATGTACTGTGTGTTCTATTTCAGACCCATCATTCACAGACTGGCTGCCAAAGCTCTGATATCTGAACTGGAACAAGGCACCAAATCAGATTCTGAAGAAGTAAAAAAGAAGATCCTGGAGACCAGTCTTCAGTCTGGTGTTGTCTCTTCTCTCACAACTTTTGTAGCTGTATACAAGGACACTAAGACCCCTGTGGAAGGCCCTGCCTACAGTGATGATCTGGGTAGTGGTATGTGGTTATACAACTTTACCTAAATCTCTGTGCCCAATCACCACAAAACCTCCCATTTGCATAGCAGGAAAACACATACTTTGGTCATTAAAGTAAAAAAATGTAATAAAAAATATTACATTACACAGGCAAGGCCCCATCTATGTTTTTGTAGAATAATCACTTACAATGGCTTCATCTCCAAACCTTATAATGGAAGTAGGGCATATATTCAATAATCAATCAAAGTAACATTCCCTTATGTGATCTCTATGATCTTGCTCCACTGGTCTGTAAATGTATATTAGAATAAAAAATTGGCAGGCAATAGCAAGCAAATTAGGTTCCATCACACTTTCATGGTGATGGCACCTAAAATTCCCAAATTATCTCCTAGCACTGCCATAGCAATATGCCGAAACAAAAGGACAAATGAGATAAAAGTTTATTCAGCATGACTGGTACACTTTATTGACAGTATAACTCAGTGTATATTACTTCATGCATAGGTTTTTGCTCTTCGCATGGTCTGTATATCAGTGTATTATCATCTATCCGTCATCATCACTTATCGCATATCCTTTCTTTATAGCAGATGTGATGTATTCAAACACTGTAAGGAAACCACATCCTCACTTCGGACATTCCCTGCACTCAAATCCACATTATCATCATCGTAAGTGCCATTTTATCCTTTAGTAACTATGTGAGTATTTTCCAGGGCTCTTTTCACTGTTTTTTCTGCATTTACATCAGAAAATCCCTATACAATCCAGACCCCAGTTTCCAGTGGTTAGTATACATTACAGACCTAAGTCTTTGGTGGGTGCTGTACAGTGCAGGCTGCCGTCTTTGGTGGCTACTAAACAATACAGACCCCAGTCTCTGGTGAATACTATTTTTATTAGACAGTATTTATACAGCACCAACAAATAATGAAACAGGAGGAGAGGACCCTGCTTAGAGGAGCTTACAATCTAATCTTTACATTACAGGCCCCAGTTTCTGGTAGTTAGTATACAAAACAGATCCTGGTTTTTGGCTACCTACTACTACTACTGGTAGCTACCCTACCAATTGCTTCCACAGAAACTTGGCACACAGCAAAAACTACCTTATTCTATTATAGAGTATACCACTATTCACCCTAAATGAGTGACATGACTATGGACTTTATACAACGCTGTGTAATACATGGGCGCTATATAAATACTAATATTATTAATGAGTTTCAGTCTTCTATCCTTCCTCATAGATCATAGGAAATTGGCCAGTGTGTAAGGGCAGTCCACTTCAAAAGATGAAAAAACCCTGTAATGTCTTTGTCTTTTTACTTTATCATGAGGTTTGGCACATCACTGATATGTTATTGCGTTTTTTTTACATCATAATGATACTTCAGACCTCCTTTACTTGACCCGCTGTAAATATTGTTTTCTTGAATATATAATAAGGAATGTAAAAGGTCCAGAATAATCCAGTTCATAAAAGTTTCTAGAAGATGTGGCATGTTTTATACATCAGATATCTATTTGATCTTTTTTTTCATTGTAAACTTTAAAAATGTTTAATTAAAATTTGGCCCTCCGCTCAACCTGTGGGCTCTCTGAAGGTGGACATCTCTGGTTTAGGTGTAATTGTAGAACGGTAATGAAATGAAATGCAATAAATACAGTACATCTCTCTTATTACACAGATTCGTATGCCATTCATGGTCATTTATACGATGGACCAGAAGCAGGTACAGTACAGTTATGTATTGATTTTGTCTTACTAGTTTTTCTGGAACAAGCCGCCAACATCATCACAACTAATCAAGGTTTTACATCATTCAGATGATACAAGAATAAACAAACCCTAAAGTATATCTTAAAGAGGCCCTGTCACCAGACATTTCATTACAACTACCTTCCCATATGTGCTTTATTTTAGGCATGCTATGTAACTGTAAAATTCTCCCTTGTGTAGGCATGCAAAAGTCCTGAGACTTCTGCTGGACACCGCCATCTTTGGTGTGATTTCAGAAGCCCCAGCAGACTCAGAGCTGTCACTCCACAGCAGTGTTCCCTCCAGGGATTGCTAGGGGTTCCTTCACCAATTTATGGCATTCAGGTCAATTTAACTGACACCAGTGATCTTTTTAGATATCTGTAAGGGTGACATTCATCCCACTGGTAAGCAATGTAAGATGTATTTTTCCCAATGACCACCACACCAATGTACTGTAAGCTGTGGGTAAAGTAATTATAGCCAGGGATACCTTAAGACCTAAACGTTATTTCAAGGGTTACTCCGTGTTACTCCAAGCAAATAAAAATAATTTAGACTCCTATTAGTTAAGCATTCAGAAATGTTTGTCTTTTGTGCTTTTACTTGCAAGTTTCTAGGTTGGTGACAGGGTCTCTTGAAAGGCAATAGAGCTGGTTGTGTCATTGTCTGCTCCTGTAGCTTCAGTCCAATCCTGAAATTGTTGTGTATCATATCTCAGCTCACAGTAGAAGAGGGCAGATAATGCACAGAATAGTATTTTATGGGAAGATTGTATATTGTATGAAAGGCTTTGCTCCATTTCTGAATTAAAGGTCCGATGATCCAGCAAAGGAGGTGCAGATACTACAAATAGAAGATATCAAAGGTCCAAATCCATTCCTCTTCTCTATTGGTCATCAACCTAGCACATTGGTGAATATTTTATTATGGTACATATGGGATGTCCATGTGTGTTCCATAAAATATTATCAATCTGTGAGGTCAGAAAAGAAGGAAGTGCTGCTGTGTAGGGGAAGGGGTGAATGATGCTTCTTTTATTTTATACCTTCTGAATGCTACATGTGGACTTTACTACATACAAGATGAGCAAATGTGTAAAACATGCAGAATCAGAAAAGAATTTGTTTATCTGTCAAGAGTTCTACTTTGATTGATTTTTTTCTTATCACTGTTGCTCCAGTTTGGCTGATTTCCCTCCAGAATGCAGATGGCTCCTGGAACTTGACTCATAAATTCTCTACAAACCTGGGAATATCCGAGAGAGACATAAAGGCCAGAAACCCTAACAAGGTATTGTGTCAAGGTTTTGCTTCTGGGTAATAACCACAATATGAAATAAGGCTTTGTATGTAGAGGACTGATTTTTATATACACACAGGATGGATAATATTATCCATAACAACCATTATTGTCCTCATTACCAATACTTCATTATTACCTTTATAATCAATACCCCATTATTGTCTTTATTATCAATACCCCATTATTGTCCTCATTACCAATACTCCATAATTTTCTTTATGACCAATACTCCATTAATATCTTTATTACCAATACCCTATTAATGGGCTGGAGAGGCTACACTTTTATCAGTGAAGCTGGGTGATCCAGCAAACCTGAAATGGATCTTGCCTGGGATATATAATATTTGCTAGCAAACAGCAAAATACTTTGAAGAAATCCATTCCAGATTTGCTGGATCACCCAGCTTCACTGATAAAAGGGTATCCGCTCTAGCCTTGGGGAGCTTTAATAAATCAAGCCCATTGTCTTTCCCATTGTCAATACCCCAATATTGTCCTGGTTACTAATACTCCATTATTACCTTTAAAATCAATATCTCATTATTATCCTTATTACCAATACTTTATTATTATCTGTTTTGCCAGTACTCCATTATTCCCTTTATAATCAATATCCTATAATTGTCTTTATTATCAATACTCCATTATTGTACCAATAATCAATACCCCATTATTATCTATAGTATCAATACCCCATTATTATCTTTATTATCAATACCGCATTATTGTCCTTGTTATCAATAAATCATTATTATCTTTATTATTATTACCCCATTGTTATCAATACCCCATGATTGTTCTCATGTTCTGTATAGTGGTCTATTGTGCTGTAAAGTACTATACTGTGCTTATCTGTGCTGTGCTGTACTTTAGTCAACTGTGCTGTACTGTGCTGTACTGTGCGGCTCACTGTGATGACATCATCACTGCAGACACTATAAATGAGAGTGTTGAGCCTCCATACCCATACCCAAATCCCAGGTCTGTACACCTGCTGTGCCTATTAAAAGAAGCTCCCACCATCCTTGTGAAGAGTTCCTAGGTCTGTACACCTGCTGTGCCCATGATGAAGGGTTCCCCATACATGTGCCCAGTTCCCAGGTCTGTACACCTGCTGTGCCCATTATAAGAAGCTCTCACCATCCTTGTGCAGAGTTCCTAGGTCTGTACACCTGCTGTGCCCATGAAGAAAGGTTCTCCATACCCATACCCAAATCCCAGGTCTGTACACCTGCTGTGCCTATTAATAGAAGCTCCCACCATCCTTGTGAAGAGTTCCTAGGTCTGTACATCTGCTGTGCCCATCATAAAGGTTTCCTCATCCTGGTGCCCATTTCCCATGTCTTTACAGCGGCTGTGCCCATTATAGAAGCTCTCTCTATCCTTGTGTGGCGCCCCCATGACTTAACACCTGCTGTGCCCATGATGAGGGATTCCCCATCCTTATGCCCAGTTCATTACACCGGCTGTGCCTATTATAGGTATTATCCATGTGCAGAGTTTATGGCTCGTTGCACCCATTACCCCCTATTATTCCTTCCTGAATTTCCTCTTCTATATACTGTAGATGCAACACCCAAAAATCCGACCTGGGTGTGAACACAAGAGGTAAACATGGCAGCTAGATTTCCAGCAAGTAATATTAGGATGAGATTCCAGGAGGGGGCTGGAATTTGAACCCCGAGCTAGCCCAATTCTGACCTTTTTAATTGCACAATGACCAACTGCAGATCAAATTTCACACCTTTGCATTTTTTCTCTGCATCTTACTCAATAACTCCTTCAGACTTCCTGCAAGTGCCTTTTGTGGAGGTGCAGCTGATTTTTGACATTCATACTAATTCCCAGCTGTCAAATTGACAGTCAGTGATTGCAGGGAATTGTGAGGTCGGGGAGTGACCAGTGATGATAAATGCAGAACATAGAAAATCCAGATTAGAAACTTTGTTAAAGAAATATCCCCTACACCTAAGTAGTTAGTGCAGAATATTGTTTAATACAGATGAGGTACTGAAATCACTAAATACAACCAATCATTGCAGTCACTGTTTATAATAAGAGAGGAGAAATTGTGCAGCCCAATGTGTAAAACCGGGGAATATTGTATGTCTGTGCCTGCCCACCCTGCCATATCATGGTGACTGACAGCCGGGATTACAAAGACCAGTATAGGGGGAGCTCATTGTTACATTATGGGAGCAGAGCTTTCCTTGTTCACAGACTATCAGTTGTGTTAAATCAGTTTGCCTGAAGTTTCGTTAGGACCTGCGCCAGTGGGCTTTGGTTTCCTTTAAGCTTGATGTAGGCCAGAATGAGGTCACCTGTAGGTCAGAGACACCTGGTAATTAAATCTGAATGATATCAGAAACATCTCAACCTCATGCCATTGGCAGAAGCTCAAAGCCCACTGACACAGTCCCATAGGCGGAGTGTAAATTTCCTATCTTGTATTGTCCTCGACCAAATATTATTGACATTTAATATCTTCTCAGGTTCCTCTCTTGGTGAGTTTGTCAGAGCTGGCAATGAGCTGATGAAATCCTCTGTGGACCCTGGAATGTTTGGCCTGTAAGAGGAGATATCTGCAAAAACCAAGATGGAAGAAGGCTTGTTTTGCTGGATTCCAGAATATTCCTGCTTTGCAGGATGTTTCTGCATCTCCTTATTGCTTAGCCAGTGTTGTGCTTTTGTGCTCCTCCATGTATGAGCCATACCAAAGTAACATGTGCCAAGTTTACTATGCAAGTAATTATATGTTTGCACTATGTAGATTTTTATATTCTTTGTTATCTTGTGTAGGTCTCGATATTTTTGTATATCAAACAGTGGAATTTTATTGTTGTACAAAACAAAATCTCCTACGCCCAATAAATAGCTTAGACACTGCCGCCTTTTATTGCACTTACAGGGCCACAACCGCACTCCATCACTTCCAATCTCTGGTTATAAAAATATTCTATATTCATTCTATGAGGAGGTCCTGGCTTTTATCTTTGGTCACATGACGAAATGTCTCCATCCTGAATCCTTTTTTGATCTTGGCTCTGATCTCAGGTAGGTTCTTTCTTGATTTAGATTGAAAAGTGTAAATAGCGGTAGGGTGAGGGCTGCATTTTCCTACAGAAATTGGTTTAGTGTGACAAGATATATTAGTGTGACAAGATATATAAGTGTTTCATGGATAAATATAACCAATGACTGCAATAAAACCTAGAGGTCAATGTTTCTCTTACAATTACCATGACTTTACATTGCAGTTTTATTAACCTGTATAGCAATATAAATCCAATGAAAAACCTGCAGAGTTGTATACACTGTGTTAACAAATATTAAATGAAAGCAACAGCAAACCATGCACATACTGCTGCAATAAAACGAAAATTCACATATTGCATTTTACAGCCTTTAAAGGGACTTTGGATATGCCTATAATATACAAAAACAAAAGAAATACGGGCAACATTTACCCTGGTCATGCAGCCAGAAATGCTTTGATTATATGCTACGGTATCAGTTTTGGTTATCTTGGGGAGTCCAGTTCTAGTATATAACTTTTTTGTCCACAAGGTGGCAGCAGAAGCATTGAACTGATAATGACTACAGGACGGTGATAATGATACTGTTCATACATTACAGGTGCAGTTATAATGATTACAATGCTTCTGCTGCCACTTTGTGGACAAAATAAGTATTTAACAGAACTGAACACCCAGGATAACCACTGTTTTATTTTAAATTGACAAGAATAAAATTCACCCTTTGTACAACCCCAGACTAGCTGTCACATTACTTACATCAGGCAAAGGCAAAAGCTTGCTTAGCAGCCAATAGTACCAAATTCCAAAGGTTAAATTGGTATTTATTCGGGTTACAGGCTTTAAGGTGTAGGAGAGCTTTCCGCGGGTACCTGGGCAATACAAACAGTGTGGGTTAGAAGACAGAAAATTCTCCCCCAATATCTAGCAAACAACGGACAGGACAACCAAGTATAAATAAAATCACCCGGGGCTTGATATATTCTAAAAAAACCTTTCTTGATCTTTTTGAACAAATTTACCTTTATGATTATTATATGCACAGCTCACAGTACATTAGTGTGGTGGTCAGTGAGAAAAATTCCACCTACATTACTGGCCAGTGAGAAGAATGTTACTCTTACAAATAGCCAAAAAGATCATTGGTGTCTATAGTTATTGTCCTAAGAGACACAAATTGCTCAAGGAATCCCCAGCAGCCTCTGGAGGAATACTGGTTGAGAAATGCGGCTCCATAACAACATCCAGAGTGTTCTGGTTGTATATGAGCTAGATAAGTTGGTACTGTATATTGAGGAAGTGAGTTTTTATGAGACAGAGAAGAGACAGGATTGTGTTTTTCATAAAACAAATAAACTTTATTTCAGTCGCAAGTAATCTAAAACTAGACAGAGATGACCTATGCTAGTCCTAGTGCTAACATAAGAGGACTAAGCTAGATAAAAGGTAAGTGTACAGTACAAGAAGTTTTTAGGTCCTGTTCAGACAGCAATAGTTTGGGTTTCCCACCCGATGCCTTTCGCCTAATAAGGCTTCCTTTAGGGGTTTGTTGGGGAGACTTGCTAATACTGCTGAAATCTTTTTGTGGAGACCAATTGTCCTCTTACTACTTAGGGAATGATTGGGTTAATATTACCGTAATGCTTAGGAAAAGCAGGGTTAGGGCTAGCCCCATTGTTAATGATAGAACATCCTTTATATAGTCCTTCAGAGTGCTGAGTGATGATTCCTTAGTGGGTTTGCTTTTACTGAATATATGGGTAGTGACATCAGTATACAGGAGCTTCCAGTTCTGGGTAAAAGATTCTAAATTTATGCTCCAATAGAAGGTGGCAAGTGTGCCCATATATACAGCAGTATGTTAGCTGGAAAACAGTGTCCACATAGTGTGCAGTAGCATGTTCCTATTTCGTGTTGGGCTGTGGGCAGCCATCAAAATGAGGGGTACTATATATTATCTAGGGACCACTCATAACATTAATAGAACATTTGGATATAGCGGTCCAAATCCAGTACCAGTCTTCCAAGCTTCAAGATATTTTTCCTAATTCATGGCATATAAGTGAGCAGTAGTGTTGGATATAGCGGTATATTTTTTTACCACTAGAGATCCTCAGTCCGATAGCCAGAATCAATACAACAAAAAAACAATTAAAAAATAATTAAGAACTAAATTGCCCCCCCCCCCCCCCCTCCTCTTTATTTTTGCTATGTTGCTGAGATCTTTGCTTGACCTCCTTCCAGTTTGGGATCTTCAGGTATCCTCAGGCCTGGGCTGGAATGATGTAACTTCTGCACATTTACAGGAGAATTAATTCATTGCAGCACTGAATGTTAACTGAGCGGTACATGTGCAAAGGAGTTTGCTCATTCATCATTCAGTTGTGAATTTATTGCTGTGGGGTAATTATTGAGGGGAACAGTATAAAAAGGGATGAGGAGTTTTGATCATCAAATCAAAAAAAGTAAAAGTTGTAGTTATTGGGATATAAAGCCTTTCTTGCTTTTACCCATCTCAAGAAAAAAATGTTTTATTATTTGGTGTATAAGTCTCTTTTAAAAGGTTTCACCTGTGTGGTAAATGGGCAAACAGCATGGAAAAGTTAGGGTACAGAAAACAGAGACACGTTAGGGGTCTAACCCACCCTAAACCTTTGCTTCAATGTTTTTTTATTCAATGCATTAAGTAAATGTGGGAGGATTCTGTAGTTGGAGTACTGGTGACTCCATAATCTGTTGTCACTTCAATCCCCCTTCCTTTATTAACTAATCAATAATTAAAAGCTAGCTTGAATCTACACTGACTGGCCACTTTATTAGGTACCCCTTGCTTGGACCCCCTTTTGCCTTCAGAACTTCCATCATTCTCCATGGCAGATATTCAACAAGGTGCTGGGAACATTCCTCAGGGATTTGCTCCCTATTAACATGATATATTCACACAGCTGCTGCAGAATTGTCAGCTGCACATCCATGATGTAAATCCCCTGTTCCGGCACATCCCAAATGTGTTCTATTGGATGGGGATCTGGTGACCGCAGTGACTTCATTGTTCTTCATTGTTCCGTTCAAAAAACCTTCACCTGCTGGAAGTAGCCATCATCAGTAACCGCGGTCACAAATGGATGGACATAGTAACAATAATAATGCTACGATCACATTTCAGATAAGCATGAGCATTCGTCTAGTGCGAGAATCTGTAATGTGTACAGCGATCCCCTGAAGTCATGAAGCAATCTGCCATGGCAGAATGATGAATGACTGATCAGAAAAAAACGCTATTCAGTGCTGCACACTTGTCCTCCGCTCTCCATAGAACAGAACAGTGATGTGTGTACAGCTCTCATTCCTTCATTTGTTTCTGGAAACAATTCTTACAAAAGATTGTTTCCAGTGACAGTCACCTTACATGTGTACATAGCTTGTAGGCTGGGGCATTTAAAGGAAGTATGCCAAGAAAATCCCCCCACACCATTACACCACCATCAGCCTGAAGCACAGATACAAAGCAGGATGGATTCATACTTCCCAGGGGTTTTCTAAAGAAGCAGCGCAGTGGTATCAGTCTGACTTTTCACACTTTGAGTAACATTTGGCTGGGACAGAGAAGTCTTTGTTCTTCCGTGTGTGTAAATTTCAGTTTTATTAATAATATTATTATTATTCTTAATATTATTATTATTATTATTAATAAACAGGATTTATATAGCACCAACATATTATGCAGTGATGTACAATAAATAGGGGTAGCAAATGACAGACAAATACAGACAGTGACACAGGAGGAGGAGAGGACCCTGCCCCGAAGAGCTTACAATCTAGTAGGTGGGGAAAGTATCACACAATAGGAGGGGGCTATGGAATGCTGGGTAAGTAGTGAGGGTTTAGGAGACAGAAGAAGACCGGTAGGTGAGGTTGAAGCGTTGGGCTTTGAGCGCTCTTTTAAATGAGCAGAAAGTAGGAGCAAGCCAAATAGGATGAGAAAGACCATTCCAGAGAGTTGGAGCAGTTCTAGAAAAGTATTGGAGCCATGCATGTGAGGAGGTTATGAGTGAGGTAGTCATTAGTAGGTCATGGAAGAGAAGAAGAGAGCGGCTAGGGGGGATTTTTCTATCAGGTCAAAAAGGTAAGTGGGATGTAGGTGCTGTAGAGACGTCACTCCCCACCCTTACAAGATGGGAAGCCGATCTTTCTTAACCCTGTGATGCCATTCCATCAACACACATGCTGCAGGCTGATACCTATACCTCACCAAATGGAAAGCTGATCCCACACAGCCCCCACTGTCATCTTTTCAATATACAAGCTGCTTATCTACATTTAGTTCTTGCAATATCCTGATTATAAATCCATAAAATATAATCCTAACCCTAACGAGACGGATAACAAGTATTATCGGTCTCTGCCAATCCCCTAAGAAAGCCACACGGCGAAACGCGTCGGGACTTTATGTCTTATACTCGTGTTATTTAGTCAGGTATCTGACATGTATAGGTAATGGTCTACATATCCCATGCCTATTTATTGGGAATGACCACATATCACCATTGTTGGTATATATGTTTAATCATGTGAAATATACAATACAAATTTCTCTTTCTTTTTTCTCTACTATTTAAGTGGGACAAGAACTGTGGAGAGATTTGAAGACTTAGCACAGGAGCCTAAATTTGATTACAGCTGGAGCTATTTTGAGGATTTTTCCATCAGGGCAGCTAAGTAGAGCCTGGAAAGCATTTACACGCAGAAAGAGCTCCGCCTGCTGGCTGAAAAATTACCAGCCAATACAAAAAAAATAATGTATGTATATGAATATGGAAAAACACATCTTTTTATAAGACAAGACAATAATCTTTAGAAAGTCACCATTATAAGTAAGAGCTTATTTACACGTGAGCAGCCATGTTAGATACCCCAACATTCTGTAAGGCGTGTTGCAATCATTGTCACTTGTTACTGCAATGCACATTGCATTTATAGCATTCCAGCCTTTACTCTCATGCATTGCAGCATTTCACTTTCCTAAACAAGGGTTATGTTAGGGTGTATTGACAGTTCGGTATCAGTGGGCTCAACGTGCAACATAACGAAGCAACAAGTGGGCCCTCCACAAATTTGCTGATTTTACTTTGCTTTCAGCACAGAGAGCAGCGTCAGCAGCCAACGTTCCCAAGCTCCCAAAACTGAGAAGCATCATAGGGGGCAGCCAGCTGCACATAAATGTTGGAGATGTATGGACTCAGCGGGCCGGCCCGTGTCCTCCATGTTCCTATAAATGTGACGTCACTCTGCGCACATTCATTTTGTGTGTACAGTAATAGTACTCCTGGGGTGTCAGATTGCAAGCTCCGGGTCCGGCTGAACAAGTACACTAATTTCATGTAGAGGCAGAGACGGGCGAGGTGTAATCAGAGTGTCGCAGACTCTGCCGTCCTACAAAAATAAAACAATCCATTTGTGTACCAAATCTACGTCTCCTTGTAATGTCCTGGGGACACCTGAGCGATGTGTCACCATCAGTCACTCACAACAAACAATGGCACACACCTGGTCAGGGCCAGGAAAGGTGCTCACATTTTCACCAACACATTCACAGGTTTTTGTCATTGGGCCGGTGAAGATACAAAGTGTTTGAAGTCTTTTTGTTGTTCCCCAGACCGGGCTTGGTTGCAGAATCTGAGGATTGGCATCCAATGTCTATTGTAACTAACTGGACAAAGCAACAGGTTCTCTTTTTTGTGGCTGGGACTGAAGGGGACCTTTGCTGAGAACCCTTTGTGATACCCTGGAGGAGGCCCTAGGAGGATTTCCTTAATCTGCCATAGGGCAATTGTAGATTTGTTTTTGTTGTAAATGTATAAAAAGGCTATGATAATGCAAAACCTGCTTATATGAGGACAAATGCAAGTTAAAAGGAGGTCAGTTGCAGGTCATATACACCTGTCACTAATTCCTGTCAGAGACTGCAGACATTGTACAGGAGATGGTCAGAGACTGCATATATAGTACAGGAGACAGTCAGAGACTGCAGACATTGTACAGGAGACTGTCAGAGACTGCGGACATAGTACAGGAGACAGTCAGAGACTGCAGACATTGTACAGGAGACAGTCAGAGACTGTAGACAACATGACAGCCAGGCAATGAGCTTTTTCCCACGAGGTCAGGTAAACACACAGTCTGTTTTTTTCCAATGTTATGATTCCTGGTTGGTTGCCAGTGGTTACCATAGTTTGCTTTCCTCCAGATGGTAATACCAAGCCAAGTTGTTCTGTTGCCTATAGCAACCAATCAGATCTCAGCATTCAGCACTAATGTACAATGGAAAAGTTGCAGCTAGATTGTGGTTGCCAAGAGCAACAAGGAGCGGCTCCCCCAGGATTCCTGGACCTAGGCCAGGTACATAAAGCTATAAAGATAACTAAAAGTGCAGCCCAGCAATGTCAGATCAATGAATCTTCTGAATTCTTATTGGTTGCTATGGGTTACTACACTGGCCTTTACCTGCCTGAACAAGCCTGTAGGCCCGATATCCCTGCACAGACAGCCCTTCAGTGTGAAAGCATCGCATGTCTGGCCCGTATGATAATGATCTGTGCAGCAAGACACAAAGAACGCAGACTAGGCCTCAGCCCTGAGTGGCCAGAATAACAGAAACTCCCGCTGAATACCAGTCTGCTCCCCCTCTGAGCCTGGTAATAGTTGCCCCAAGTCATTGCGGGGACCCTTCGAGCCTACAGACGTAAGAGCAAGGATGGTCGATCCGCCCAATGCATTGCGCATTCACTGCACCCACCATTGCACTGCGTTTTTGCATTGAGGCCAACAATATCTTGTTATGGCCCCAACTTTCACCAAGACATGATTGCTTCTAGGGCCCAACGCTGATCAATGCCCATTGGTGATTGGTTGGGGTCACTTCAGGTTTGTACGTTGCATTGGTGTATGTTATAACCCGGGCTCCGATTGACAGAATGGCAGGGGATGCAGGGAGCTGGAATGCAGTGCATTTGGGCCCCTATCTCATATATGCCCTGGGCCCCATTATGTCCAAGACTATGGGTCTGTATGCGTCAATTTAGTTTTTCAATGCCAGGGCATTTCTGCATGCACATGAGTGTGCTGCATTCCAAAAACATGCAGTGAGGTTAATTGGCTTCCCCTCAATAATTGCCCTTAGACTGTGATAATGACATATGACTATGGCAGCGACATTGTGAGCTCCTGTGAGGGACAGCCAGTCACATGACTATGGACTTTGTACAGCGCTGTGTAATATGTTGGCGCTATATAAATACTGTATAGTAATAATATAATAATATTCATTAAGTCAGTACATTTTTATATTTGATGTGAATGCAATGCAAATGTTATTGATCATGGAAAAAAATTAGAATTAGTCATCTCAGTATCCAGTGCGGCGTCACGCTGCTCCTTTCACCAGGAAGCATTCAGGCTTTGCCATTCTGGTGCATTACATTAATGCGCCCATGTTGTTCACAGGTTAACATGCAATGCATTAAGGTAGCTGTTCCATTGCATGGAGCAACAATGCATCAAAGTAGCCAAAAAACCTTCATGCAGATGTCTGGCCATGCAGCGCACACAAATGCATAGCAGGGTGTCACCATGCGTTGTGGTGTACTGCATTGCATGTAGATTAGGGAAGCTTTATCCTAATACATTGCTATCTGTAATAGCTTGCATGTGTTATTATTATTAATATTATTATTAATAAACAGGATTTATATAGCGCCAACATATTACGCAGCGCTGTACATTACATAGGGGCTGCAAATGACAGACAGATACAGACAGTGACACAGAAGGAGGAGAGGTCCCTGACCCGAAGAGCTTACAATCTAAAAGCTGGGGGAGGTATGTCTTAATGCAACATACCGCATTGGTAACGTGCAAATAGACCCTGATTGGAGGAGTTTTAATTTCACTGAAAATTTTTTGGGGGTTATTTTTTGTCATTTTTGGCGACTTGAAAGATTAAACCGAGGAGATTGATGGTTTTGTCTGTTCTTAAGGGGTTCAGGGATCTAAATGGCCCCTAAGGGTATAAGAGCTTCCAATCACCAATCCTGGGCTGAATAATTGGCCCCTCGTGAGCCCCGGTGCTGAATGATTCTTTTTTAAACACTCATCACCGGAATAGAGAAAAAAAAGTACAATTCCAAACCTGAAAGCAACAAAATAAGTAACAGCTCAGTTATTTTTTTTTTAAATATTTTATACTTACAAAAATATTTTTGCATTTATTTTTGAAGTGTGAAGCTTTTTTTGTACTTTTGATTTGGTGACAATAAACATTGCGATCCTTTTAAGATATTTGATATTTATGTGCAGAAAATTCTTCTCTTGCTTGTTGCACCAATAATCCAAATCCAGGGTTATGGCAGTACTCTTGTTTCAGGAAGGGGGGAGGATGTTTCTATTTTTCTGGGCACATGGAGTAATAATAAGAAATGGCGCAATGGATGAACATTATGCAGCCTGTAAATATCACTTTTACTGAAATACTTCCAGGTGTACAGGGGAACAACATGGAGTCACTGGTGTCACATCTCAGATCATCAAGCTTTGCTGTGGAATGCATGGTGAGAAGCTGAGCTATGAACGGGTTAATGACAAAGTTGCCATAACTACTACATACCTATCTGAGACTGGAAAAGCATTGCAGGGGTTAATGTTGGCAGGGGCAGACTCATGGGGCTGTTTGGCAGTATTTAACCCAAGGCCTGGTGAAAAGAGAAACCTGGAAAAGAAGAGATTAATGTCTGGGTGGTATTGGTAAAGCTGACAGGGAAGGGGTTTAATGTTGGCTGAGTAGGGGCAAAAAGGGGGTTAATTCTAAGAAGATCATCGAATGTACACAGGTAGGGGGTAGGGCAAGGTGCACTCACAGCTGGCAAGGAAGGGGTTACTTCTATGAATGAAAGGCAGAGAAGGGGTTAATGCAGGGAGGGGAGAGGTCTAGAGGAGTATTTGTAGCCAAAAGGTAAGCAAAGAAAAGGGTTAACTCTTGGAAGGTGCAAGCAGGAAAAGGCGTTAATTTTTGGCAGCTGGCAAGTAGGGAGTTAATGATGTCAGCAACCAGGGAGGTCTGGCAGAGAAAGGGTTAAGATGCAAAGAGTTCTAAACAATTTGGCAAATCAAGGGTTAAAAGTACAACTCTGCCAGGGAAGGGGGGACGGGCAATGGTGAAAGAAAGCACTGGGAAGGGGTTAATAATGGCATAAGGGGCAGATTGAATAGGCAAGGGGTTAATGCTGGAAGTGTACAAACCTGGCAATGAATGGGTTAATGCTAGCAAGGATTAGGGTAGTTCTTTCAAAGTACATATCTGATAAAAAGGGGTTAATATGGCAGATCTGGTAGGAAGGGGGTTAATACTGGTCCATTGACCATCCGGCAGGGAAGGGGTTAATTCTGGCAGCTCGCAGGCAGGGAAGGGGTTAATGCTGCAAGGTGAGCTGGGAGTGGTTAGCTTGGGCTGGGAGGCTGCAGTTTTGCAGTGACATCCCTGCCCACCAATGGGAGAGATCTGCGCTCGCCAATCAGCTGTGCGGACAGGCTGAGGGGCGGGGTTATTGAGAGGTGGGAGGAGGAGAAGCCACAATCAGCTGGCAGCAGTGAGTGAGCAGAGGGCAGCACAAGGGGGGGGTGTGCAGGCTGATCACCCCAACATTCAGCTGTGACGTCATCACCACCTCTTCTGTGACCCCCCCACATGTCTGGAGGAGACCCCCAGGACCCCCCCACACCCAGCCAGTGACACACAGGAACTATAGACACAGCTGAGCTTCCTCTGTGCACAGCCCCCTCCCCAATCTGCACCCAGCCCCCCCTCCTCCTGACACTCTGCTGCCCTCCCTGGAAAAGTTTGGGGTAAGTCTGCTTGTTTGTGCTGTGTTCTGGGAGGGGTTGTTGGGGCTGAGTCAGATCTGTGCAGCAATTCACTGTCAGCTGGGCCTTGCCCTAGAGGCTTGCAATCTAAAAATAAGTTTCTGCCCCCCCTGTGTACTGTTCTGTCTGCTTCTGTTCTATCCTGTGCCCCCCCCTCTTTATTATAAACTTGCTGCATACACGGTGCCCCCCCCCCCATCATCTCAGGTATGGGGCAGGGGTAGGCCATATAAATACATACGGTAGGTGCTTATATTAGCTGTCAGTCTCCACCCACAGCTGGCCATATATAGAACTCGCTGTCATCGCACACACATATGTTCTGCAGACTGCCACGGCATATGTTGGTGCTTCCAGGCTCACTTACCTCCCTGTGTGACCTACCCACCAGGAGCACTGACTGTAAGTAGCATTTATCTCATCTTTACATTTCTGGGGGTTTCAGGGGGAGATGAGAACCGCCTGGTGCTTTGATGGCTCCCAATGAGATTGCTGCCTGCGGTGTCCGATCAGCGTTTGTCAGCGTTGGTGTGCTGTGTATCATGTGACCATGTGTAGGAATGCAGAGGTCTGTACTCCTATAGCATTCCAACAAGGCCTGGCATAAAGTGGACCTGTCAGTAAAATTCCTGCTTTATGTCCATATTACCAATCAGTGACTTGGCCTAGGCTGAGATGATGTCATCAGTCTGCTGCAGGTAGAAAAAGAATTTTCCCAGTCTCCTCTTCCCCCAGTGATCAGATAGCAGCAAGGTAAGGGCCCTCAACTGAAATTTGTAGACAGCAGAGTTCTCCTTTAAAGATGGGCCAAGCTTGCTCTTTAAGGGGCAATGATATTATATGCCCCGCCCAATTATGTGATGCCCCGCCCATTTATCCGATCCATATTCTGATCATTTTGATTGATTTGGGGTTTTCATTGATATTGCATGGTGTATGTTATAATGATAATGGCGAGTTTCAGGTCACATGTTCTGGGGGGAGGCAGCACCCCGGGGACCCGATGTCAGTGGACTCCCCGGGAAGGCCAGCGAATCAGTGCTCACTTGGAAATGTCATGTGACATTGCATGCCGGCTTCAGATCACCTGACCTGCAACCGCAGCATTGTAATCGTGTCTACCTACCTCCCTGACCTTCCCCCGGGCATGAAATACGTCGCTATTTCCATAACAGAGGCTGCATATATAAGTGGCTCCCCCCCCCCCCCCCTGCTCTCATTATGGTGGCTGTGTCACCTAAATGACATTCTACAGCTTGCCTCCGCAGTACATGGAGTATGTAAAGGGCGGAGGAGCTGGGCCAGCATAGGCAGTGCTTTTTCCCAGGAGGGGTGAAGGTAATGGCTTGCGTGGATAGAGAGGGTGGAGTGCTCAGGAATGGAGTCTACCTGAAGTGGTCGCATTTTCTCAGACCAGCAATTTTTCCAATTCGGTGACCGGTTCTCTATAAATAACATTGATGGCTGATATTTCATTTCAGCAGCTGGAGCGCCATCTGGTGGCCGATCTACAAATCTCTTATAGAAAATACAGAAGCAAAATATGGAAGCGAGATCTAAAAATAAATGCGACTCATATGAAGGCTGAATGAAGCATTTCCTTCCTTGGTGCCAACGGTACAAACCGAAGGGTGAATCTCCTCCAATGGGGTCACTGTAATGAAGACAAAGGGTGTAACCCCTTTTAATCCTTAATGAAGATTCCTAGAGATCCGCCTATTTCTGCCTGCCTTGTTTTTGTGAGCCTGCGCCTGCATTGGTGACCACTCAGGAAGTGTAATCACCAAAGTTACACTTTTTTTCCCTGTGTACCATCTGCAGGTATCAGCTCTGATGCATCATTTGATGCGACCTGCCCGCCCGGGTTTTCCTGAAGCCATCTATGGTCAGAGTTTAAATATCCTGAGCCAGGATGGCCGGGGTTAATACCATTGCGCCCGTAGATTGAGTATTGTGTTGGTTTCCGAGGAGTCGCATTCCTCATTTTAACCCCTTCAGTTCTGCTTTATTTTTAAAATTCAGTGTTTTTTTTTTTTTTTTTACACCTTTGCATGTGCTAAAAAAGCACATGGAAATTGCAGAAAACATTTGTTGCAATAAAGGGCGGTACCTTGCTGGTTCCATCTTTGGTGCCTTTTAGGTGCTGCATTGTTGTCAGTGATCACGCATTGGAAAACGCATTACACATGCAATTTGTGTTTTAATTGGTGAGCAGTTCTTGCTATGAGCTCCCAGGAAGAAAATGCACCTAAAATGCGTTGTTGCATATTGTAACACATTAAAAATGCATTATGTGTTTTGAGGCTGTGACCTTTCACCTTTTGAGTCCCACAGCAAAATCCATGCAGCACCGCATGCAAAGGGCTTCCAAGACCCCAACATGCACAATGCACTTTCCGAAAGTTGGAACTGCAGTGTAGCTCGCCCTAGGTCGGTGATGATGTCCCGTGCATGTCTTTAAAACATTTTCTTCTTTCATGCGACTAGCGACTTCATCACCAGAATGTCGGTGGTTGCAGCTCCTGTGTCTGTGCCATGGTGATCATCATACAGCTGGGTTGGCTATGGAGCCAACGCATTTTGAGGATCTGCGGCTCCCTTCATCAGGGCTGTCAGTACAGAGATGACTTCGAGAACCAGCAGCTTGGTAACCTGAGCCGACGTCGCATTACTCAGCATCCTCAGCTATTTTTAGGCATCCACAGGAGGAAACGGAAATATTCAAAGCAACTTAAACATCTCTAGCACCATAACGCAGCCCTTTGATCGCATTTAAAAGGCGCAACCTGAATATCTCACTGTCCAGCTCTCTGTAAATGCATTTCGAATGAAGGTGCTTGGCAAGATGGGGGGGGGGGGGTTTCCAACCTTTGCCAGCCGTTGCAGTAGGGTTTGGATTTGATGCAGCAAAAATGCAGTGTGAATTTTCCATGTGTGCATCAGGCTCTCCATGCACAGACAAGTGGAAGGTCTGCTGCACCACAAATGCCGGTTCTGTCACCTCGTGGGAATGAGTCCCAGGGTACAAACCTGATGAAGGGAATGCGAAACGCGTTGGATTTCTTGGAACGCTAAATATTCCAGCTGCAAAGATGGTGGAGGACATTTCTTCTGACGCATGCTGACATGAGTGCTCGCATTTCTTTTATTCCCACATTATATACATGAGCAGCCTGCTAATTCTCCCTCCTAGACCCAGGGCCCATACGAACATATCTGCCCCCACTGGGGTGATTCGTTCCTCCATTTCTCCAGGTGACCTCTCTCTTTTTGAGAAATTCCAACTTTTACAGTTGTCACCAGAACAGGAAAATCCTAAATTGGGGACATCTGTTCCAGGAACTTCTATAAAAGGAAATCCTTTCGCTACCTGTGGGGTCACCAGAACAGGAAGTAAAATAAAATCTCCCCAAAAGGGAAAAATATTTACCCTTCCCTGCCTGAATTCTTAGGTCTTTGGAATTCCCCAGCCCTGAGGGTTGTGATATGGTGAACTTGTCTGGGCCCCGGGGCCGTAAGTGTCACCAGCTTGGAGCCGTCATTCATTTGTGGTGGAGCGTCGCTCATAGTGACTCAGCGAATGACTCATAGGCTGTGGCGGTGTTGGTGGGGCTACCTGGTTGTGATTCTTGCTAGGAATAAAAATAAAAAATATAGCAATATTTAAAAATCGGAAACATTGTAGCGGATGAAGTTTCCTAATTGCCCAATGAAATTCAGGGGTTCCTCTAAGAACACGCCCACCTGAAGCTCCGCCCCTTATATTAAAAAGTAGGTGCAAATAAATGGATTTTACAGTGACAGCCGTGCATGGGCAGCGCATTGTACAATCCTGGCAGAATGAATGAACTTGCGTGCCCTGTTGTGGGTGTCGCCTCACCCCAGCCATGCCAGTGAAGCCCGTGCTGACATTGCAGAGGGCGGATCACAGAGATCTGTAATCTATAAAATAATTATTGTGCTTTACTGCCCCAGCCAGTAAGACTTTGTACATCTGAGAGTGACACCGAAGGATTTTTCTGAATGGTGATGTCTGCCAGAATCTTAGTATTCATGATTTCCTCCCCATAAGGACGGCACCATCCTTGTTCAGGTATCATCCATGGTCACCATGATTTTATTTGTGATTGCTATGAAGGCACACGACTGTCTAGAGATGATTCCTACAGAGCCGGGACTCTCCCCCTGTCATCGAGGACAGTTGGCAAGCGGGGAGCCTCCCTGGTGACACATCCTATGAAGTCAGTCCGGCCGGATTCCTGCTGGGTGTGTGGCTGCCTGGTTTTCTATGTCAGGCTATTTCTGCTGTGTGCTTATCTCAGCTGCTAGGAATCCCCAGCAGGCCGGCTGCAATATCAGCTGAGCTGCACCCCTTCCCATTCACCACCCTCCTACCCCTCGGTGCTGGGCCCTGATAAGGATTCTGAACAAGGAGCAAGTTTGCAACCAATTTAGATTTTGACCTGGCACGGACATGTTGGCCCCGTTACAACCTGATTGGGAAATTATTTGAACATTTGCAACAATTTTATTGTATGATGATTGGATAGAAGGAATGTGTCCAAAGTATGAGGACCTAGCTACCAGCCATTGAGGTCAGGGGCTCCGGGTACCAATGGAACTACACGCAATCTTAGACAACTGTGCTCTTCAAAGCCTTGTGGTCACATTTTGGTGAGGGCCCTCTTTTATTCCAGTATGATGGGGCCCCTGTGTATAAATCCAACATGGTGACACCAGTTTGTGGTGGAGGAATCAGGGAGCCCTGCACAGTGCCAGGACCTCAACCCTACTTACCCGAGTCTTGTGGAAATCCAATATGGAGGATTTTGTAGTCCCCAAGTAGAGACAAGTCCATATTGATGGTGAAGGGGGTGGGCCAGTTTTGGACACTTGGCCACAAGAGGGGCGACAGGCTCGCTGGTGGCCAAAAGGTAGCAATGGGCTCGCTGGTGGCCACAAGGGGTGCAACGTGCTCACTGATGGCCACAAGGGGTGCGACGGGCTCGCTGGTGGCCAACGGGGGGCGACGGGCTAGCTGGTGTCCAAGAGGTGGCG